>NC_142736.1:24686708-24951708 GCF_051943395.1 Hippocampus bargibanti | reverse complement strand
GTGAGCAGACGAAGGATATTCAATCCCAGAATCTAACTTCCTGTTTCGCAGAAGGCGATATGGAATCCCTACTGGACAGTGCAACTTTGGACAGCAACGAGCCTTCTCCCTTATCCAGCAGTCAGGAATCAACAGAGGAAAAGAGTGTGAAAAATACACCCAGTCCAAAAGATTCACAAAGCCCTAAAGAAAAAGTACTGCCCGCTAAGGAAACTTGTTCAGGTGAGACAGATGACACAAATATGTTTTTTTTACTCATTCACTGCTAAATGATGTGCAAAAAGGGTTTTTGTCATTTTCACTGAAATTCTAGGACCCACAAGATATTTTTATAGTTTTAGGACTACATATACATTCAATGTAGCATATGAAACCTTAGACTCACTTCTTTCACGAGAAAAAAAGAGTTAATTCCTAAGTTATGTGGGTCTGGAGTTATGTGAGCTTGAAATGGGGGTGGCTGTACAACAGGCATGCATCTGTGTTTATTTATTTATCTGTGTGCGCATGCATGTAGAGTACTCTGTGGAGTGGCGTGATATTCGCCCCATCCAGCTGGCGGTAGCCAGGAAGCTGCTGTCTCACGTTTGCGCCATAGCAGACTCCAGCACCCAGAATTTGGACCTTGTGTCTTTTGACCGGGTCAACTTCCTCATCCTGGTCCCTCCCTCCGAGGTCACCTTTCAACAGACTGTTCTTCACCTATGGAGCTCCGGTTAGTTCCGTGTCTATGCGCATTTCAACTCAAGCCTCTTGAAATTTGACTTGAAATTTGGATTTCAGGTGTTCTTCGAGAACTAGGAAGTCTCGAACAAGATTGTGTGTCTCAACGGGAAGCGGAGCGCTATGTGGTCAAGATGGATCAAAGTGCTCAAGTGCGAGTTGACAGCCTTATACAAGAAGCACACAGCAACTCCTATACGCTTTACATCCTGGTGCATGACCACGCCCACTGGGATGTCAGCAGGTCTTTGTGATACAGAAGCAGATTTAAATTCCTTATCGCACTTACTTTTTGACATTAACAATGCAGACCTTTTCTCTGTGCTTCTTCATAGTGCCTCTTACTGCAACACAGACTCTGGTTTGGGTCTCGTGGACCAACTATTGAATTCCAGGCAGGTCAGAGATGCTCCAAATATCCTGATTCTCCACGTTACGTCCTTCCCGTTCGCTCTGCAGACACAATTCACGCGCATCAGCCCTTATAATGAGATCCACTGGCCATCTTCCTTCAGCAATGTAAGACGTCCTTTGGCTTGCGCTAATAAACCAAATGGGACATTTTACAGAGGCACTTTGTAACAGTGTGTCACGTGTGCATAGGATGTGGACCTGTATCATGAGAGAACACGCTACTTCGGGGTGTCCGAGCTTTTAGAGTCTACACGCTCTGGAAGCAGCCTGCCTCTGATGCGATGTGATTCGTCTTTTGAGAGCATGGCATCTGCCTTGGAGGAAAGGTATGCACACTGTCGGTAAAAAATATCTATATACTGGAAGGAGGTCACGTGATAAAAAGGAATTAATCATTTTGTCTCAGGTTTCCTAAGCTGCACAGCGCTGTGATCCGCACAACGGTTCTGATCCACCACTATTGCACAGCCCTAATGGCTGTTTCCGGAAGAATCGGCGGTTCTCACAATCTTCACAAACACACATCTGTGGAGACGCTGGGCATCGTGCAGGCATTACTCAGCGCTGCCAAGCAATGCCCCGCCCACCACGGTCACATGATCTTGCTGCGGATCCCATCTCTGGCTCTGGCAGCTTGGGCGCATCGGCGGCTGTCCCGAGTGAGGCAACAACTGGGCCTTGAGGAGAGTTTTGAGATTATACTTGGGAATCCAAGCCAACCGCTGAATGTTGGACACAGTTTTATTGATCAGATTAAGGTATACAAAAGTACTAATTCAATAGTTTAACTCATTCACTGCCACTCCCGAATTTATTCGGGTTTTGTTTTTTCTTGTTTGGAGATCGATAAAGCCCTGGCCATGGGCTCTACCAATGTTTTTTTTTCTTTCCACAAGGGGGCAGCATTTCCATTTTTTCCATGTTAGCGCTTTGTTCCAGCTTCGGCTGTTGTTAAAGCGCTATATAAACCAATATGTATTGCACTCTATTTTGGACAGCTGCCCTCATTTCAAGCTCATATAACTCCAGACCCATATAATTTAGGAATTAACTTTTTTTCTGATGAAAGAAGAGAGTCTAAGGTTTTTTTTACGCTGCATTGAATGTTTATTTAGTCCTAAGACTCAATATTCAGTGGATCCTGGAATTCGAGTAACAATGATGAAAACCTTGGCACTGGAGTGGATACATTTTTCTAATAATAATAATCATAATAATAATAATAATAATAATAATAATAATAATAATAATACATTTAATTTCCAGCTATTTCAAAGCTCTCAAGGACACTTTACAGTCACAGACACGCATAGATACAATAATAAATAAAATACAATTATAAATAGAGATTTTTGCACATGTCTGGCTGAGTTAAGTATGTTTATTTTCTCAAATTGTGTTTCATGTTTTCTTTATTTTGTAGTTTTTGTGTAAAACCTCTCCATTGTCTGTATTTTCTATTCGTAGTTATGGCTGAAAATCCAAGAATCTGATTGGGTTCCTCGTACCTACCTGGAGCTTGAAGCTCTTCCCTGCATTCTCATCCTATCGGGAGCTGAACCTCAAGGAGAATCACTTCCCAGGTTGTCACACTAAGACCACAACATTCAACCCTATTTGTCTTCTGCGGGAATTCTAAAACAATGAAGAACGAGTTCATTGATTATCTGATCACATTCTTCTCACAGGTCACTGAAATACTGTGACCTTCGAGTGGTCAGCTGTTCCTATCTTCAACGTACTACCCTCGAGCAAGAGTTGGGACTTGCAGCATACCTGCTGAAGGCGGAGTCTCGCTCCCCGCACAACACCGGGCCAGGAAGTGACCTGCTGGAAAGTGACGCGGAAAAACTCAGCAGCACCGACAATGAGGAAGAGGAGGTCCAGGAAAACGGTAGTCTGTGAATATTGTTATTGACAACAAAAAAAGATAAATATCATGAATAATTTGTCTTAGCGTGATGGTTGGTCCAATGAGTGAATGTATTCCTCTTTTTCTTGTAGAAAGCTCTCCTGTGTCCTCCAACCAGCCACTGCAGTCCAGCCCAGATGTCGGAGCATTAGACCCGTCCCCAACGCAGAGCACCACGTCAACATCTCCAGATGCCCCAAAGAGCACAGCGGACGCCACCCCGTCCCCTTCGCGGCCTCAGACTCAATTTGCCTCCCAGTCCTCTTCTCAATCATTTATATACCATCAACCTTCACTTCACCACCCAAGCCAGTCTATCACCCAGACATATTCTCTATCCCAAACCATTTTCCAGCAACAGATTTTGAGCCAGAACCAGTTGTTAGCTCAAACAAACCCCCAACTTTACTTCCAAACACAGCAGCAAGTCTCCCACCAGCCAACGCAATCGCTCGCCCCGGTCCGACCTCGTCGTCACCCTTCCAAGTCCACCTCTTCGAGCTCATCGTCTCCCAGAGCCTCGTCCCCTCATCTGAGCTGCTCTTGGGCACGGGGAGTGAGTCGCCCACCCTCGGTGCTCCTCCCTCGCTCGCTTTATGACATCATCACTGCCAACGATGGCAGCGGCCTTCCGCGATGTACCTCCTTCCTGCCGCATATGTCTGTCGCGTGGGCTAGCAGCTTCAGGTGAGACGACTGTACGACCTTCAGAAACACATCTTGGCGGACGTTCTGTTCTATTTTTGATGAATCTCTCTTCAACAAGACTTCGTGACCCAAAATCAATCATTGTTTTTGTTCCTAGACCTTTGCTGAGTAAGATGATGACCTGCACTGAACAGTCGTTGTACTATCGCCAGTGGACCGTCCCCCGTCCTTACCACATGGACAGCAGCAATCGCACCGAAGGACGGAGCGATAATTTTCACCCTCGCAGGCTACTCCTCAGCGGACCCCCACAGGTAATTTGGATTTCTTTATTTTCCCTCACTAATTGTCAAAATCATGTTCGATATTAACCTTGTGTGGATGTCATTGATCAGGTGGGTAAGACAGGTGCGTACCTGCACTTCCTGGGTATCCTGTCTCGGATGCTGATTAGGCTGATGGAGGTGGACATCTACAATGAAGAGGACATCAACTTGAGTAAGTATATTCACAGATCACAATGAAGAAATGATGACATGGTTGTGTTAAAGTGATGTTTGTCCATGTGTCCTTTTTGTGGTGTTTAGATGTCCAATCAGACGGGGTTCATTACAAGCCACCCAATGCCATGTGGCCAGACCCAGATGTTATAAAGTCTTTACCTTTTGATTATATCGTCCATGACCCCAAATATGATGATATCAGCTTAGTGTATTGTCCTGGATATAGACCACCTTCTGATGGTAGGCACAGGCTGCCATATTGAGAATATTTTAAAAAAATAATACTATAAAAACTTTATATTCCAAGATGTTGTCACAAATGTATTCTGTTTTTTTTTTTTTGTCTTTTCAAGCCAACCCTGTCCACCAGGAAGAAGTGTGTCTGAGGAGGCGCACGACACGAATCAAACTGTCCAAGTATGCGGCCTTTAACACATATCACCATTGTGAACAGTGTCATCTGTACTTGGGCTTCAACCCCAGATACCAGGTCAACAACACACAAGCATGCAATCATAAATTACCAGTATTTTAATTGTTATTTTATTTTATTTGTGTTTTGTTATTTCAATTTATTGTATTTTATTTTATTTTGATTTTTTATTTGTGTATTTTTTATTTAATTATATTGATTTTTTTTTGCATTTAATTTTTTTTATTTTATTGAATTAATTTTATATTGCATGTATTTTTATTTTTTTTTTTTTATTTTGTTTGATTGATTGAAATTTATTTATTTATTTTTATTTCTTTATTTTATCGAATTGTATTTGTTTTTTTTTTCATGTATTTTATTTTATTTTATTTTATTTTATTTTTACTAAAATCTCTAAATGTCAAGAGTTTTTTTTTTTTGTTTATGAATCCTAATTTAGATGTACGAGTCAACGTTGCATGCCTTCACGTTCACCCATCTCTTGCTTGGAGAAGAAATCCAGCTCTATTTCATCATCCCCAAGTCCAAAGAGCACTACTTTAGCTTCAACCAACCGGGAGGCCAATTGGAAGGGATGCGGCTTCCTCTCGCCGCAGACCGGGTATGTCAGCGAACTGTCAACATGCGCTTGTTTATGGATCCTGTTAAAAGTTATGAATTACATGACACCACATTTTTGAATCCTTGTTCCAAGTGCGAACAGAGCACAAAATTTGCAATACACATTTTGTACCACTTGGTGGTGCTGCAGGTTTTCCATACATTCTTGGCCAAACGAGGGATTTGTTCTTCAGTATTCAACCACTGATGACCTTATGTTCGTTTTTTTTCAGAGCCCAAACTGCATCAAGAGTCCAATTTTCACTCCGACCACTGGTCGCCATGAGCACGGTCTCTTCAACCTTTACCATGCAATGGACGGAGCCTCACATCTCCATATCCTGGTGGTCAAAGAGTACGAAATGGCCGTCTACAAGAAGTACTGGCCCAACCACATCCTCCTGGTGCTTCCTCCTGTCTTTAATGGAGCTGGGATAGGTGCGTGTCTGACTCTCACACAACACACAACCATATTTTGTACAAAGAAAACATTTTTTTAAGTTCCTGGTTCCTGGTTCTCTTCTAGGAGCTGCTCACTTCCTGATTAAAGAGCTCTCGTACCACAATCTGGAGCTGGAGCGCAGCCGTCGGCAGGAGGGCAGCGGGCCGATAAGTGACGTCTGGCCTTTCATCATTCTGGCGGATGATTCGTGCGTGATGTGGAACATAGTGGATTTCGACGCACGCAAGTACATGCTCACACTGTTTGCACTTGAACTACAATTGTGCTTGTTAAACTTTTTACACCAAGTACAACCTCAGGAAATGATGTCAGTAAAAAAAGGATTAAACCTCTACACCCCCTTGTTTCTTTATTTTCTTGTTCAAGGTAGTTTTTTTTTCTCTGCCCCTGCTAGTGGTCCAGTCGAAAACGCTGCGTCACTGAAGCAGGTGCTGCAGCACATGGAAGGCTGTCCAGACCTGTCCCACTATGGCCTGTGTGGGATTCGGAAGTGGAGCAGTCGTGTACTCGCAGGTTAGGATTCATGACGGTCAAAACATTTTTGGAAGAATATTGACTTGGGCCTAGTCCTGTTGCGATTCCTTTTCCCTTTTAAAATGAAATCAAATGACTGTCAAATCAACACAAAGCAAAAAAAAAACAATTACAAAAAAAAAAAACTTTCAATTAAATGAACTCATTCACTGCCAGGCAATGTGCAAAAATGTGTCCACCCCAGTGCCAGGGTTTTTGTCAATTCCAATGCCCACAGAATATTGAATTTAAGGACTACATAAACATTCAATACAGCGTTAGAAACCTTAGACTCTCTTCTTTCATCAGAAAAAAAATAATTTATTCCAGCATTATATGGATCTGGAGGTATCTGAGCTTGAAATGGGGGCGACTGTACAAAATATAATGCAATACATACATATGAGTTTATATAGCAACAAAGCGCTAACACGGACAAAAGGCAAATGCTGCCCCCTCGTGGAAGGGGGAAAAAAAAACATTGCCAGGGGTCTGACCAGCGCTTGATCGGCACCCCCGCAAGAAAAACTACAACCCAAACAAATTCGGGAATGGGGCTCAAAGACACACTTATCAATTCCTGAATAAATTCAGCAGCAAATGAGTTAAATTGCAACACTTGAAAATCAAAGGACCACTTGACACTATAAAATATAACACAGTCTAATTCCAAAACTCATTCCCAACGATTACCAAGTATTTTTTTTGTTTATATGTACAATTATTTATACAAAACTCTTTTTCAAGATGTCGTAGAGTGGTTAGCACGCAGACTTAACAGTGCAGAGGTCGTGAGTTTAAGACCCAGTCCGGCCTCCCTGTGTGGAGTTTGCATGTTCTCCCTGGGCATGCGTGGGTTTTCTACTGGCACCCAATTCAGGGTGTCCCCCGTCTAGTGCCCAAAGATCACTGGGAAAGGCTCCAGCACCCCCCACCCCCTCCCATGACCCTAACAAGGTCTGGAAAATGGATGGGTGGATTATTCAAGATTTGATGTTGGATGCCACATAGGGTCACATTCATGACTGCACTGGACAAGTTCGTTGTGTCCCATCAAATGATTTCGGACTAAAAGAAATGTATGTTTGAGTCTAGGCCCCAACCCGAGGAGGCCATTCTCGAGAGGTCACATCCATGACTTCCTCCTCCTCAACGTGGACCGGAGTCAGAACATCCAGTATGACCAGAACCGCTTCACTTGTCACGACGTCGACTTCACCCTACGGCTGCACAGCGCTGGACTGCTCGTCTGCCGCTTTAACAATTTCAGCGTCATGAAGAAGCAAATCGCCATCGGGGGTTACAGGACGTTCATCATCAAAACAAAGGCAAGGACCCATAAATGACCCCTTTCAATACTATTTAGTGTCCTTTGTTTCTGCGTGTGTGGGGGTGAACTGACGAGACTGAATATCTGCCCAGATGACAGACGTTCCCACTTCAGTGGGGCCCTCCCAGTACGTCTGCGCCCCCGACAGCAAGCACCTTTTCCTGGCCACCCCCGCTCAGCTCCTCCTGGAAAAATATCTCCAACACACCAGCCACAAGCTCTTTCCTCTCAGCACCAAGAACTACGAACACCCGGTTCTGTCTGTGGACTGTTACATTAACCTGGGCTCAGAGGTAAACACACGACACATAATAAGATCACCTTTGATTGCAAGGTGAAATGTGATTGGTTAATTGCTTAAATACGAAAACACACGTCTGGAAGCAGCGCAACAGGGGAAATAAGATCACCTTTGATTGCAAGGTGAAATGTGATTGGTTAATTGCTTAAATACGAAAACACACGTCTGGAAGCAGCGCAACAGGGGAAAAGTCATGAAAGGACGCTGAAAGACAATTTCGAATTATTTAAGAAGAATTCATGGACAAAATTGAAAGGTGCTTATAAATTAAATGTATTATTATTATTATTATTATTATTATTATTATTATTATTATTATTATTATTATTATTATTATTATTATTATTATTAAAATATAATTAACAGCAGTCCATGATTCAGATAGTTTTAGGCCAGCAGAGAAGGCTTCACAGGCCTTGATGTTCCACCACTTATGTGAAGTAATATTGAGCTACAACAGGTCTCGCAAATATTGTCAGCAGCCACATACTCCATTTCCCCTTGTAGAAGAAGTAGTGCGCGGTGCGTGCTCAGATATGTAAAATGGAACCCCAGCCTCTACTGTAGCGCTTTATAATGTGGTGTTCCTTATATATGGAAAACTGTATAATAATAATAAATAATAACTTTCATTTATCAGCGCCTTTCATAACTCTCAAGGTCACTTTACAGTCACAGGATAAGTTTTTCTGTCGGTGAGCAGCGGCATCCACACGCGGAACACCTGGAACACCGTGAAAACTGAAGGACATTAAAACGACAACATTACGATAAGTTTGACAAGACATACAGTAAAAAAGCAAATTAATAAAGTACAGTGTGCACCTTATTAACCGAAAGTAGATAAACTTTAGACGCTCGTTCTGTCTCTCTAGCAGTAACTCTTGTTTTGTTTCTCTCTAGCATTGCTCTCGTACATCGAAACACATGACACGTGAAACATTATAAATAAAGTATTGAAGACGAAAAAAAACACACATATAGAGGTTCGCATAGAAACACTTTTACAGAACAACAAGACCAAATAAATTATACAGTAAAGTCTCGTTATATCGATATTCAAGGGAGTCCGAAAAAATATCGCTATAACCGGGACTATCGATATATCCGACCCTGTTTGCATGTAATTTTCTTCGTGCGTGCATAGAAATAGTATCGATATAACCGGGACTATCGATATATCCGATATCGATATAACGAGACTTTACTGTATTTTTGTTGTCATGGCAACCAATGACAATATACCCGCCAGTTACAAAAAACCTTTTTAAACATGTCATTCGTTAAAGTTGCGTCATATATATGGAAGAAGTTTGAAAAAGCACCATTCATTATAGTCCTTAAACACCGGAAAATATAGTACAGTGAGACCTCAACTTACGAACTTAATTGGTTCCCAGACAGAGTGTGTAAGGCGAAAAGTGTTTATCTAAAAAAAAAATCCCATAGGAAACCATTAAAATGGGAATAATCAGTTCCCGGGTTTCCATAAAATATACTTTTCAACTCAATAAGCCTAAAAAACTACACACAATATACCTTATTCTATGTATAATAAATGTGCTATTGTATTGTAATGAAAGAAATACACTGCATTGTATCATAAAGTCACTTCATTTACATTTGTGATGGTCATTTATGGCTTGATGGAATGGCGTTTGAGGTCGAAGGTCAAAGGGAATTGCTGTTTGGAAAGAGAGACGCATTACATGTGGACCGTAATTAAAGAAATAAACTGCTGTAAAATAAAGTTTTATTTACCTTTTTGATGGTCGTTGATGGCCTATGGAAGGAGAGTCACCTTCCATATGGACTGTTGGTAACTTAACCTCTGGTGCTGTTCGGTCGTGTGCTTCCGCCGAAGATCACTCCGCCAGCCGTGGTGGGTGTGTATTATGAAAATAGTGCTTATTATAAGGTTTATTAATTTTCATAAATTTGACGTTTGTAAGACAAAAAGTTTGTAAGATAAGGTGAGGTCTCATAGTAGTTTAAATGTGAATACAGAACCTACTTTTGCCCCACACTGTTTAAATGCTTGATTTTACTGCTTCTGATTGTACTGCACCATAACGTACATCACACCCGTGCCTCCGCCTCGCAGGTGACCGTGTGTTTCGTGAGTTCAAGACCTCACTCCGTCAACATCTGCACCACAGGGTTGCTCTTCAGCGGCCTACTTCTCTGTTTCGCCGACGCCTTTGTGACCCCGAGCTTCCTCAAGAAGTTCACCTTCCTCAAAGGTACACGTGCCATTTGACTTAATTCCAATCAAATGCAAAAAAAGAAAAAAAACAGGGGGAAAAAATGCACCAAGTAAGGGAAAGCATCGCGGGTGCTCCCTTGTACCTCCCTGCAGGCGCTACTCTTTGTGTGATCAGCGCAGATCGCAGCTCCTTGAGGCAGACGGTCGGCAGATTGGAGCTGGAAGAAGAGTGGCGGTTCCGGCTCAGCGATGAATTTCAGACGGCTAACGCCAAGGAGGATCGACCACTCTTCTTCCTGACGGGAAAACATATCTAACCTGGAAAGAATGAGAAGGTTTTCCGTCACTGTATTGTTTATGTGCTTGTTATATGCTTTAAACTGAAAACTGCTGTTTATAATCCTTTAGAAACTCAATTTATGAGGCTTTCTCTGTGCGTTAGCAGGCAGTCTGGTTTTGCAATAAATAAGTGGGATTTGTATCAAAAGTGATGCAATGACAAAAAAAAAACATGGGTACTATTGGGGAAAAAAATTAATTGATTGATATCATGTCGTGCGTCACATTTTTGTGCACCTTCCCACAAAATGTATGTGAAAAAACGATGCAGGTACAAGCATGTGCAATGTTTTGATGCAATATTCTGCAGTCTTACTTTCTGCAGACCTTTAACGACACAATCATTCATTTTATGAGGGTAGCCGACTTTTGGCATTAAGTACTTTTTTTTCACTAGATGGTTTCTGTTGAGATGTACATGTATTTGCATGTTAATTACAATGACACCTTAACTTACGAACTTAATTGGTTCCCAGACAAAGTGTGTAAGGCGAAAAGTGTGTATTTCAAAAAAAAATCCCATAGGAAACCATTAAAATTGGAATAATCCGTTCCCGGGTTTCCATAAAATATACTTTTCAACTAAATAAGCCTTAAAACTACACACGACATACCTTCTATGTATAATAAATGTGCTATTGTATTGTAATGAAAGAAATACACTGAATTGTATCATAAAGTCACTTTATTTACATTTGTGATGGTCATTTATGGCTTGATGGAATGGCGTTGGAGGTCGAAGGTCAAAGGGAATTGCTGTTTGGAAAGAGAGGCGCATTACATGACGAATGTAATTAAAGAAATAAACTGCTGTAAAATAAAGTTTTATTGACCTTTTTGATGGTCGTTGATGGCTTATGGAAGGAGAGTCACCTTCCATAAGGACTGTTGGTAACTTAACCTCTGGTGCTGTTCGGTCGTGTGCTTCCGCCGAAGATCACTCCGCCAGCCGTGGTGGGTGTGTATTATGAAAATAGTGCTTATTATAAGGTTTAATTTTCATAAATTTGACGTTTGTAAGACAAAAAGTTTGTAAGTTGAGGTGTTTGTAAGTTGAGGTCTCACTGTACTTAGAAGGATATTTTGAGTACTTATCTGCTGAATATGTAAGACAGTAAGTGTTGTCTCTTTGTCACGATTTTGACTTTGTAACACTTCCATTTAATGTTGTTGTACTGGAAATCGCACATCATAATGTACAGCTCCGAATGCTTGAATTGTATAAATGTATAGATATTTGTAACTTCTAATGTGTTGTTTTGAGATGTTTGGGTCTTTTTTTTTATCGCGTAGTCTCTTGACCCACGCAAATCCTGTGCGTGATGTAACTCTATAATGGTCAATGGCAGAAGAATATGTGCTGGAGGATCTGCGAGAAGGACGGTTGTGCCGCTGTGGGAGTTGTCTCAGCCGATTTCACTCGTTGGGAAATTAAATCTGTTCAGTTATGCCTACTCCTTTCCACCACACTACACTATTTGAGTATGAAATACATTAAATATACTGTGCACACCCATGTATGATATTTATTGCTCTGGTGGGGCTCTGCCACATTTGCCCCAATGCAACATAATTGTTACTGTCCCACTCAGTGCTTCATTGCTTGCTGAGCTATGTGCTAAGTTTTACACGTTAATAATAGATGTCAGGCTTCTTGAGGGTATGGGTGTCCTTCATTTGTATGAGTGAGCAGTTGTTGTGTTGTGTAATACTGGCATCAGCAAATGGGTTTCTAGGTATGTAGACTGTGACGCTCAAAGTGTCCTCCGACTTTCTCAAGTTACCTTCTACTGGTCTATTATGAGGGGGTAAACTGAGTCCAAAACGCTGCACTCTGCATTTGCTAGAAATCAGTGGCGGACCATCAGGGCCTGCAAGTCCGTCTCTGCTGGCCTAAAAATATTTGAATCACAGACTAATTCATTCTATTTTGTCCATAAATTATTTTAAAATACTAATTCCAAATTGTCTGTCAGCTCCCTTTCACGACTTTTCCACTGCAGCGCTGCTTCCAGAGGTGTGTTTTCATATTTAAGCATTTACCCAATCACATTTCAGCCATCACGTGTTACCGGGGTCAGAAATGGACGCCTTCACAATCAGTTCTGCAGGCTCTGGAGCATAAAAATCAATGGCGATGAAGCCGTTGCTTTAACCAATCTGTGTTCGAGTTGGCAACCCATGGCCTGCCAACATCAGCGTTTTCACAAATTCTGATTGGCTAGTCACATGATTGGCTAGTTACTAGCCAATCATAGTATCACTAGCTGCTAGTGATAAGTGCATACTGGCCAGAGCTAGCACACTATATCGTAGCGAGCTGCATAAGCAACGATACTGCGTTGTGTTGATTTAATAGCAGTTTTGTCAACCTACAATGGCTAAAGGAGGAAAAGAATTTGATTTGGTTTGGAATTTACTGTTAAAGCCAAAATTCAAGACGAACTTTTCAAGAAAAAAATGGACATCATTAAGAAAGGTCGGTCAGTTATTTCCTGGCTAATGATACCCTCTAGTGAACTTGTAGTAAATCACAACACACTTTTTTTCAGTTTGGATTGATTCAAATGGAGGACTACTGAAGGCCTTGCAATAAAATCCACGGTCCGCCACTGCTATAAATATAATCACTGGATTTCCCAGAGAAAATTTTGCATAACCATGAAATATTTTACAGTAAAATTTCACTCTCCTAACCTCCAAATGTATTCTATAGCAGTGTTTTTAATGATATACCGGTATTGGCACATTGCGAATGAGAACCTCAATGAAAACAGATTACTGGTAAGAAAATACATTACTGCTGCTAACAACTGCTACCTGTACTTTTTGCACAAATTGCTGTTTTCTAACAACGTCATAATATTCTCTTTGTTTTTAATGTAGTCGGCCGTTACTAGTGTTTTTTTGTGCCCAACAATTGCCACGTGGAGAACGTTGGTCACAGTTGAAAACAGAGGACATTACATAACAGTACCACGATGTTGAGACACTACGGGCTCAGGATACACCTCCATACTTCCTTTTACATCGTACCACACGGGGGGCCTAGAGTTCACATTCAACTGAAGTGTATGCTTCCTGTATTTCGGAGCCGCTGTTTACATTTCTCTGCTGTTGCAGTCACGCTGTAGGTGATCAAGTCTTACTATTTGCTGTACAAATTATGTGAAGGTCAAAAGTCATCTGAAGCAATATGTGCTTTCAGCACACTGCAAGTGTCGTCGGGTGACATGCGCAGTCAGGAAAAGGGGCCCCTTTTGAATAAAAGCAGCCTTCTCAAGCTGAGAGCTACACTTGCCGCATGCTGATATCTCGACTAAAATGTCCACACCTCCCTTTGACACATATAACTTGAAATGTGTGAAAACAACTGGTGATTTAGATGGTTTATTTGAAATGTAACTCATTTCATTCAGTTTAAAACTAGTATTCACTTGTGCATACATTCAGTGGCTATAACAAGCCTACACACCCCTATTTAAACGCAATGTTTTGTTTTCAAACTAATAATACAAACTATATTTTCCCCAAATACTGTGACCACCTCAACAACTCATTTTTTTAAAACTCTTTTCAAGAAAATAAGGAAAAATAAACAAATGAGACAGTGTGGGTGTGAGCATGTTCAGAATTAACCAGCCACCAGCCATATTAACCAGCCATATAATGTATAATGCGTACCGGACTATAAGGCACAGCTTCAATGAATGAAAAAAAATCAAAATATCGAAATATATAAATAAATATAAGGCACACCACATTATAAGGTGCTACAGTAGAGGCTGGGGTTACGCACGACTTATTCTACAAGGGGAAATGGAGTCGGTAGCTGCTGACAGGAGTTGTGAGACCTGTTGTGGCTCAATATGACTTCACTTATAAGGCGCACCTGCGTGTAAGGCGCTGGGACATCTTTTGAAGGAAATCAAGGTTTATGGGTGTGCCTTATACACTTGAAAATACGGTATATAAAATGGTAATTAGTACACATATGCCACCATTGAAAACAAAATAGCCAATTGAGCCTGAAACAATTTTGGCTACTCTCGTAGGCTTTTCCTGACATGTATGATGCTGACCATCACCAGGC
Organism: Hippocampus bargibanti; assembly: GCF_051943395.1. NCBI lineage: Eukaryota > Metazoa > Chordata > Actinopteri > Syngnathiformes > Syngnathidae > Hippocampus > Hippocampus bargibanti. Next base: position 24,937,227 of record NC_142736.1, on the reverse strand, counting down.
TTCACGGTAGGTAACGCACACTTTATGTTTTCAAACTAGGGCTAAAAATGTTTACATTGCTTCAGGGTGTGTACATTTTGTTCAAGCTCTTATACGTTTTCACAAACCTTTCTAAAGTCACTCTGATGTGGGATCAAAGGACAACCGACACCATTTTTTTTTGTTTCCTAACTGACATCAGAAAAACGTTTTATAGCATCTAAATTACCCAAAACACACAGCCTGATATTTTTAGTCAAATGAAAAACAACAATAAAAATGACTTAAAGTGTCCCAAAACTACTTCAAAATGACCTCAGAAAGTTTCAGGAGGTCCCGCCCCCTTGTTCGTGACGTCATGCCAGGACGTCTTGCCTTGCTCGAGAATCAAAACAATGGCTTCAGATTCGGAGAAGATGCTTTCTTGTTCCTCATCCAGTGATGAATATGATTCAAATAGTTCTGAAGAGGAAAGCATACATGTTTGCAATCGATTAAAGAAGATCTCCCATATCAATTCGAGCCGTCAGGACTCCAATGTAGCGTCCCAGAAAATGCACAAGATGGCGCCCAAGCTCTGTTGGAAATGGGCTGATTTGTCTGCTGGGAATGTGTGTCAACTAGTATCAAATAGTAGTCTTGGTGCAACACACAACGATTCACTATCGCGTTATTTATGTGTTTTCCTTCTAATTTCACCATCAACACGGATCAACATGAAATTTTCAGACCAAACAAAGTACCCAAAATGCTTTGTGTGCCTCTTTCTCGGTTAGGGGCGTTCCAGACGTGACGTCACGTCAGGCATCGTCATCAACTGGAAAACAAGACTTCCTGAATATTGAGTCTTAAATGTCTTAAAGTTTTAAAATGGAGGCTTTGTAAAATACACTCAGTAGAAGTCATTTGAAGTGATTTCACAAATTATGGACACAACTCGTCCGGAGTGTCAGATATCCTTTAAGTAAAGTCTGACAACAATAACAACTTCAAGCCCTTTTGGAAAATCATGCCACGAAAATCTGTCACATTCCTTGTTGCGGCAGTCCTTCTTCAGGAGAAATTGGGCTGTTCAGGAAAAAAACATTTTCAGAACTTTCCAGTGTCATTCCACTCGATTCAACTCTGGTCTCTACGTGGGTCTACAACAACTGTTTTTGCCAAGTCGCATTGGAACAAAATGTTTCTTTGAAAAAAAATCATCACAAGACATAACTTGTGGGACTCCGCGTTGGGGACGGGAGCCAATGTTCTAATTTGTTTTGGGGGTGTGGCTCAGGCTGCCTTCTGATTGGTTTAGGAATACCAATCCCCCGCCATAAGAAGCCAAAAGCAACACCCCCCTCTCTGTAGTGATGAAAGGAATGCATTCTTGACCTTGAAAGGAATGAGCTACTCTTGCCTCAGCGAAACATTTTCCTCTCTTTCCTCGAACGTGTCGCTAATGGCAAAATGTTAAACCAGAGGAAGAAACGTCAGTTTACACACTCACACACACACGCACACACCACAAACGTCTTAGTTTTTCAATTCATTAGTAATCTGCAGTAGAACTTGCGTTTATTTGGTACTGAAAAGCAAGAATGTTGGCTTTTTTACGCAAACAAACATGTCGAGCAAAACTGTGCTTTTGACGCCATTTTGTTTTGTGTGGCACCCAAAGGATAAAACTCGTCAGAAGGTAAGTGTTAGCAGGTGGAATGAATGAAGACCAATAGAAATTCCCTGCAAGGTGTATTCTTTTATTTATTTATTTATTTATTATTTTTGGTGGTTAATTTCAAAATTAGTATTAAAAATATCCAATCCTGAGATAATTTTGCAACTGAAATAAAGTTATTGAATTGAAAGTGTTTTTTTTCTGTTGCTAGGCAGAGTTCAAATGGTTGAATTCTAATTGACCGTAAACATTTTACTTATTTTAGCCCCGCCCGCAATTCCTCACAATACGATTGAGAGGAACAGGTGTTGAGAAACACTAAAAACAACAAATGCAAGATTCTCAATAAACATTTCATCATAAAATATGAATAATGACGAGACAGTCCTCTTTTACGTGGTCTTTATTATTCACGCCGCAAACAATGTGTTCTATTTTCCCACTAAATCCAATACTTCGCTTGTATTGACCCTCAATGTTGGGTATACCTAATGAAGTGTCCGTTGTGTATTCAACAAGGCAGAAAGTGTGGTTTATATTCTTGCAAAAATGTGAGATACATAAAGTTGTACATAAAGTCTTAACTGTCTGCCACCCACAAACACATTTTGGAAATTCTCCCTCCAAAAGATTGCTCGTTGTGAAAATTTCCTTCAGTCTCCTCCCTCTTAACTTTCTCTGCTGGCGGCTCCTTGGGAAATCGTTCGGTTCTTGGAAAACCCTGCACGTGTTTCCCTGTTCCCGTGTCTGGCCGGGTTCAACTGATAGCGTGGGTGCATATACGAGTGTGTACATGACAAAGAGGGAGGAAATCACAAGGGTCACGTGCTAAACGGTTGTGTAGTGCGGAATATGGACTGATAAGGGAAAACGATCCTCTGGGCACATACTGAACACCCACACTTACGCATAACAATGGCTGCATTCGCTGCACTATTTACTTTTGTTTCATTCTCATCGTTTTCATGCAGAGCAGTGTTACAATGCAAAATGATAAGTTTATTGAGAATCACGCATTTGTTGTTGTTTTTTTGTGTTTCTCAACACCTGTTCCTCTCAATAGTCCTGTGAGGAATTGTAGGCGGGGCAAAAAGTAATACAACGTATACGGCCAATTGGCCAATTACAATTCAATCCTTTGAACTTTGCCTAGCAACAGGGAAACAAATTTCAATTCATTATTGTAACTTTATTTCAGCTGTGAACATATCTTGGGATTCGATATTGTTAATACTAATTTGGCAAGTAACCACAAAAAAATATATAAAAATGACAAATACCAGTAGTACCAGGGAATTTGTATTGGTCTTCATTCACTCCACCTGCTATAACTAGCTATGCATTCATTCATCCATTAATTAATTTTTTTTATAATTTTTACACCTTGTACTGGTCTGGTCATCATTTGCAGACTTGCAGTTAATTTGTTGAAATGAATCATAAATTATGTGTGTGCAATTAATGAACAAATAGCATTGCTGTGGTAAAGAACATGTGCTGTCACGAAAAATAATCAAAACAATAGATGGTATTTTTCTGGCATGTAAAAGGGTGGTGTCTTGCCATTTTTTGTTTGACAACAAAATATCGCTTTGAAATACAAAGACTGAAATGTTTTGACGAGTGTTGTACCCTATTAAAAGGTCAGTCGTTAAAAACAGCATTAGGTTCTATTGGATGGACACAGTGCTACTCAAAGCATGTTTCTGGGAATCACTGGGCAGTGTGTCCACAGTCATGGAGCAGTGCCAGAGGGAGGAGACCAAGTGGGGGCAACAAGTTTTATTTCTTTATGGTGGAGGGGGTCTCTGTCCACAATCAAATCCCAAGAGTATTATGTAATTGTACGTCTCTAATCAGATTACAGATTTGTGTGCGGAGAAAGTGGCAAGTACATTTAGAGTTTGTTTCACCTTCATTTGGCCACAGGCAAGCATACACACAAAACAAACATTCAACACAATTTTGTCCTTCACAGTTGCATCGATATGAAATTATTGGGATTTTCTCCCCTAGTTGAAACGTTTGTGTTTTTTAGCCTGTCGTAACCTCCTCCCTGCTCTTACATGCCACGGTGATTTATTCTGTCACTTTTCGACTTCCTGTTGCACACACGTGCACTCACTTCGGCATGCATGTGCAGTATGTTTATCACGCAGAAATATGTTTTATTGTGCAAGTAAAAATATGGAGCTACAATACACAAAAAAGAACACATACAGCCACAGAGATGGCAAGATTTTTGTGACATGAAAAAACTGACTGAACCTTCACAACAAAATATTTCTAATTTATCATTGATTCTTTTATTACGGAAAGTGGCATTTTAGTGGCTCTCTGATGAAGGCAGAAGTACATGTCGAAACATGTCAGGTAATTGAACCATCTTAAACGCTACTGTCTGTAATAAAAGAATCCGTTATAAATTAGATAATAAGGAGACAGGATGAATTTAACACAACTACTAAAATTTTTCTAACGTGAACAAATTATTACAGTCTGACATAAGTGAGGTTCGGTTATAATTCTAAACTGTGATGTTTTGCGTGTATACGATCAAAAGAACATCATCCCAACAGTGAAGCACCCAACAGTGAAGAACCTTAGACACTAGTACAGTTACGTTACAATATTGAAATTGAAATTTTCAGCCTTCTGTGTGAAACAAAATAAATAAATAACAATAAAAATAGCAATAATAACAATAATAATAATAGTCTTTCAGAAATCCATGTGGTGATAAGGCACTTTAAATGATGACAGCTGCCTGGTGGTTTCCAATTAAAATATATTTGCTAGTGATTAATTAATTCGCAACAAAGTCACATGCTTGGGAAACAAAAATACCTGTTGTTTTATCTTCATAACCTTTTTGGTCAATTCAATCGCTTTGTACGGGGTATGCAAAGTATGTTATCTTAATGGTGAGACATTTATTTCGCTTAATTGTCTCATTGTCATTTTGAATATCACAAACATGGATGTGTCGATTTTTTATATCCACTTCATGTTCTCTTTCGACCAGGAAGCTGCACACAATAGAGTGAACGCTGGCACGAATGGCTGCCGCTGCTCACTCGCACAAATAAATTACCTGACTGTATAGTGTCCTTGAGAGTTTTGAAAGGTGCTTATAAATGAAATGTATTATTATTATTATTATTATTATTATTATTATTATTATTATTATTATTATTATTATTATTATTGGGTTGCGCAACATATTTCATTGATGACTTCAAATACCCTATAATAATCGGTATCCTGGTTTAATGGCATCCAAATGTCTTACGTAGTTCTTTGTGAGAGGGTGCAACAATCAAAGAGTAACAATTGCAACGTGAATGGAAGTAGGGAATGAAATATATATATTTTTTAAATTAGAGAAATAAAAGGAATGCCCATGGAAGACTACGGAATCCTGCGTGGTCCATATAGGGGATGTCAAGTGCCAGAATCATAACAGGAACCAATTAGCATAATTAATCTGTATAAAAATGTTGTATGAACACCGTATGATGCCATGCACTTCCATTTCCACGTACTAAAACAGCGATTTTTGAATGAACTTCTGCTTCTTGAATTGTTGTCTAAAAATGTACAAAACTTTAACTACAATTAATTTTAAAAATAAAAATACAACAAACATACAAAAAAAGCACATATAAAAGAAGTATTGATTTTAAAAGCACCAAAACAGAACTCCCGTCAACGTCACCGGAGTCCAGCCAATCAGAGGGCTTTTTATTTGCAGTGCGGTGATCGTGGGAGGAACATTTGAGATGCAGTTTTAAATAGCGACGCAGCCTTGAACTGAGCAAAAAAATCATGTTGCAGCGGAATCTTTGTAGCAATGCCTGACCTGAGGACACACAGGTAACATATTTAAACGCCCCATTTTTGGACGGGAAATTAGCAGAAATCACAGCAAACCTTGGCGATACATGTAAGTAATATCACCAATTTAGTGGCAAGTTTATCATACATGTGTATAATTGTATGCGGAAGATGAGCAAGGCTTGTTTTTGAACATTTTTGAATGAGGTGTTTGAATGGTGAGCATCGCTGCAGACTGCAGAGCCTCACCCATGTGGAACATGTTTACATGCCTCTATCAAGGCCGCCACACGACTTGAAATGTCTCTTTTTGTGGTTCTGAGATGATTTATGTCATTATTCTCAGAGAGCAAATATATTTCATTTTTATTGATGTTGAGGCAACTCAAACTGATATAATTGTCGTGTAGTTTATTGGCAGATTTGCATCTCATGATTAGTGCTTGTTGTTTAACATTAAAATGATCATCAATTTTACATCCTGCTAATTAATTCGCAAGGAGCGTGTTCTAAATATGAAGGTTGCCCATGTGGGATCTCTTGTGATAGCGAAACCAAACAATGTGTGTGGAAAGACTCCATTCGTTGTGTACGGAAAGACTCCGTTCGTTGTCTCGTGGTCATCTATTACGTAATATGCACGCACTGTGATTGGCTGTTAAGGGGACACTTGATGACTGTGTGTGCGTCGATGTGTGCTGCGTTTGTGTGCGTGTACTTGTTCAGTGTTGACAGATTCAATGCGCATGTGGATGTAAACAACAGTCTGTTCGATCAAATTTGCCTGTTTCACCATCTTGCGTTTTCTTTAGACAATATGTCAAACATAAAAGCTTTGAAAACAAGTGTGTAGTATTGTATTGTATGGTGGTTTCAAGTCGGACCCCTGCTTTATACAGGAGTTTATGATATTTTGGTTAACGCAGTGAAGTTCATGCAGTCCAACTATTTCCCACTAAGATGCAGAGCAGTTCAAAACAACTAAAAACAGTGACCACACTCTCTGTCGGTGTTTGGTGATTTAGCATTGCAAGTTACCGTGTTAATTGTTTAAGCACGATGGATAGTATATCTGCCCCAGAGTGCAGAGGTCACAAGTTTGATTCCATGCTGTGGCCTTTCTGTGTTGAGTTTGCATATTTTCTCGACCCGTATATACTTCGGTTCCCTCCCACATTCCATAAACATGCATAGTAAGTTAATTGATCACCCTAAATTATCACTAAAAGTAATTGCGCCTGTGAATGGTTGTTGTTTGTCTATGTCTGCTCTGCGATGAGCTGTAACCTGTACTGGGTGTACGGCCTGAAAACAGCTGGGATAGGTCCCAACACACTCAAGATCCTCGTGAAGATATACGACTGAGATAATGGTTGGATGTTTAACTGTTTTAATGGTGCAGTGAATAGCCTCTGCCAGAATGTCTCCCTGGATGCAGTTTAGGATCCCTTACCATAAAGACAAAAACTCAACCGCCATTCATTAGAGGCACCATTTTTTTTTTTATGAAACGGACAAACGTTTTGTATCAGAGTAACATTACTGTTCTCAACTATCAACAGTGACCAAATATCTCTGTTTCCAGTTCCAGACCATGAACTATGTGGGTCAGCTGGCGGGCCAGGTGTTCGTGCAGGTCAAGGAGCTGTACAGAGGCCTCAATCCCGCAACGCTATCCGGCTGTATCGATGTGATCGTGGTGCGGCAGCCCAATGGCTCCCTTCACTGCTCGCCATTCCACGTGCGCTTCGGCAAGATGGGCGTCCTGCGCTCACGGGAGAAAGTGGTGGGATGTTGCCAGATATTTCCGATATAGCATTTGATTTCTCAGAGAACTACATTTTTTCCTAGTAGTTTACTTCATATTCCGCATTCAATACAGTTAAAGGACAACCGACGTCTCCTGACAAGTTGTGTTCATCATTTGTAAAATGGCTTCAAATGACTTCTGCTGAGCGTATTTTAATAAGATTCCACCGCATATAGATATATTATACGTTTTAAGACTTGCGCTGAATATTCCGGAAGTCTTGTTTTTCAGTTGGTGACGAGTCCTTACGTTACGTCACTGAAGGAACGCCCCTGACCGAAAAAAAGGACACATTGTAGCAGTCCTTCCATCACGTCAATGCATTTTGCTGTACTTGTTTGGTCTGAAAACTTCGTGTTGCACCAAAAAGAGGCAGACTGCGGAAACGGGCTGATTAATTCCTTACACGGAGCTTTGCCGCCATTTTCTGCCTCTTTTTGGTGCTACATTTCCCTCCCCCCTATTGCCTCAAAATGGCACGGAATAAATTATTTAATCGATTGCAAACATGTATGCTTTCCTCTTCAGAACTATTTGAATCATATTCATAACTGTAGGTGTAACAAGAAAGCATATTCTCCGAATCTGAAGCCATTGTTTTGATTCTCCAGCAAGGCAAGGGGGCGGGACCTTCTGAAAGTGGCCACTTCCGCGTTCATTTTTTTTGCAGATTTTGGACACTAAGTCATTTTTATTGGTGTTTTGCATTTGACTAAAAATATCATACTGCGTGTTTTGGGTATTTTAGATGCTATAAAACATTTTTCTGATGTCAGTTAGGAAACAAAATAGTGATATTGGTTGTCCTTTAAAGTCCATCAACAGTAGAATTAGGATGATCATACAGTTACAGTATATATTTTCTTCTGGGCAGGTGGACATTGAGATCAACGGAGAGCCTGTAAGTTTGCACATGAAGTTGGGTGAAAATGGAGAAGCCTTCTTTGTTAAAGAAGCTGAAAACACACTGGTGAGTTTTTATTCCCCGACTGCAAAAAAAAACAACACAACTACTTTATGAATAGTGTTGTGAATAATAATAATAATAATAATAATAATAATAATAATAATAATAATAATAATAATAATAATTGTAATTGTAATAATGATACCAGAGCTAATGGGGCAATCAAAGCCAGGCTTAGAACCTTAGAGGTAGTCAGACAGAACAAAACGGGTAATCAGATTACCTTCAGGGAGTAGTCTACTGCTCCCCCAACCTTAGAGCAGGGACCTATCAGAGCAGAGGTTTGGTACCGCCACCTCTGTCCTTTAGGGATATGTATATGGTCAGAGTTACCAGCACAACTTTAGTTCGCTGACGAAGCTCTTCGTATGAGGAGCGAAACGTCCGACACCTTCAAAGAAGTACATATGACGGCTGAAGAAACCTTTTCATCAATGGACCAGTCCTGTATGACTGCAAGCCTAATAATAATAATAATAATAATAATAATAATAATAATGATGATGATGTAAAACAAAAAGGTCTGACTCAAAGTAAAATTTGCTTATCCAAGTTTTATATATTTAGTTGCAAAGTGCGGAAAAAAGCCAATATGGGTCTGGAAATGGATAGATCTGTTTTGGGGAAATACAACAATATTTTCATTATTTACCAAATCTATAACAATAACAATCATTATTATTGACTTCTGATTTTAAAATCCTAGGTTTGTTGTGCACAGTGTATATAATATGTGCAGCCGATTGAACATTTACATGGTTTTATAACAACCCTCTAAGGCAAACTGTAACTACAATGTGGCCTGCAACAAATATTTTTGATACAACTAGTGTAGTATATTGGTTACAAAATTGATTTTAAGGGATAAATCAATGGACTTTGGAGGCTTTTGAAAGTGATCCCATCTTCCCTAAACAGGAAGTTGTTCCAGCCTACCTGGCAACATCTCCCATCATGTCAACAGGTGAGGAGCTGATGAACTCCCAGTTGACCAGGAGCAACTCACGTCACCGCGGTAAATAACAAACTCACTTTTGGGAGAATTTCCTCTTTGATTTTGTTGAAACCGCTCTGTTCTGTCACCAAACAGACGGCGTGATATGCGGCTCACATCCTGTCCAGAGCATCGGGCTGCAGCAGGGCGAATCAGGCATGAATAAAAAGAGGAGGAAGAGAAGGAGGAAGGCGCGGCCAGATGGTGGAGGAGCGAGGCGGGATGAAAGCGGAGAGGAGTTTTCAGATGATGATAACATGTTCACCATTGACCTGAGCTCTGATGAGGAGCGATTAGGAGATGGTGGAAGGTGTGTGTGTGATGGATAATTCCATATTCTATTAATTCTTCTGCATCTATCCCCACACGCATCCAAAGAGGAGATTAAATCTGTGTATTTGTGCGTGATAATTCAAAGCGGCTTTAGTTGTTGGAGACGCTCCAGGAATTAGTCCCGTTCCCATAGCGCTCTGTTTCCTTGACATCATGGACCTCAGCGGTGTCCCGGCTGCTGCCTTTCCAGGCTTTTTTAGGAAGTCTTACAGACTGATGGCATTCTAACATTCCTGAGACACTTTCAGTTGACTGTTCTATTGGAAGATAAAGTTTGAGTCGTAAAGTGTAGGGCAGGAGCATTTTCACCTTATTTTAACTCATTCACAGGTGTAAAAATGTGTAGCATTTTACATTTCACAACAGCTGAAGCTGAAACAAAGCGCTAACACGGAAAAAAGGGAATATGCTGCCCCTTGTGGAAGGGAAAAAAACATTGGCAAAGGCCACGGCCAGCGCTGTTCTGTTTTAAAATATGTTAAAGTTCAACCCAGACTGTGGTGTGTTTGTGTTTTTGTGACCAGAACTCTAAACAATGATCAAGGATCGACAGCCAACACACGCCCCGGTGCGGACTGGACGCGTCCATTGAGGTACCCTGCCATGTGACCGCACAGCACGCATACCAGTACAGTACACATACTGTCGATACAACCTTTTGCCATTCGCGCTGTTTTCAGTTGTCCTCTGTTGAATAATGTCCATATAATTAAAATCAGTTCATCTACCATATTTTCCAGTGAGTAAGGCACACCCAAAACCCTTCATTTTCTTTAAAATATGGTATTATTTCTTGGAATCTTGGTTAGGTTTCTGAGCAAGTGCCATATTGAGTTTGAAAGATTGCCAAAACAAGATTGTAGAGGTAGCTGAGGTCAAACACGGAATCCTTAATAGGTTACATTTCACCTGCCGGCCAGTGTTTGCATGGTGGCAATGACGTAATGTCGTGTTTCTCCGCTTCCAATGAGAAGCCAATATTTACTGTCTGTCGATTTTCTCTCCAGCTCCTCTTTCCTCATCTTTATGTTTATCTTCTGATAGTCACATGATTAAAGAGACTCTCTCCATCCCTCCGTCCTGTGGTCTGTCCATCTCTTGTCCGCAGCAGACCCCTCAGTTTTCCTCCCACCTAAGGTATTACTTTTACATCCTTCAGAGGACACTATGTACTGACTGACTCTGCACATTAAATTACACAAATATATCTGTTAAAAAAGTACTGACCTGTTAAATACTTTTCCACAGTCTTTTTAAATTATCTTTTTTGAATATATATTTTTAGCGACATAAATGACTCTCGGTCTTCCACGCCCAAGAGCGACTCTGAGGTTGCCAGTCGAGCTAAAGACAATCCTGAGATGCTGTGGACCTGGGGGGAGTTGCCACAAGCCGCTCAGGTATTTAGCGAACATACGCCTGGTCTTCGAAAACCTGTAAAAATGAGGTACATATTTAACTCATCCACTGCCAGACGATGTGCAAACATGTGTCCACGCCATTGCCAGGGCTTTTATCATTTTCACTCAAATTCCAGGTCCCACAGAATATTGAGTTTTAGGACTACATAAACATTCAATGCAGCCTAAGAAACCGTAGACTCTCTTCTTTCATTAGAAAAAAAAAGAGTTAATTACTAAGTTATATCTGTCTGGAGTTATCTGAGCTTGAAATGGGGGCAGCTGTACAAATGGAAAATGCTGCCCCCTTATGGGAGGGTAAAATATAGCCAGAGGTCTGACTGAAGCTTCAAACGCACCCCTCCGCAAGAAAAAAATAAACCCCAAACAAATTCCGGAATGGCGCTCCACGTCATGCTTTTCAATTCATGAATAAATTCGGGAAAGGCAGTGAATGAGTTAATATATCTATGTACCTATACAGACGCTCCCCAATTTACGAATGAGATACGTTCCGAAAGGTTGTTCGTAAGTTGCTTCAGTGCTATATTTTCTACGGAATGTATGTTTAAGGCTTATATTAGTATGTCTAAGCTTTATATAAGTATGTTTAAGGCTTGTATAAGTAACATGTATCGGTTTGTACTGAAAAATACAAAAAGAATAAAATATATGTTATGTACATGTCCAACTGGAGCGAATACTACATATGTAACTACAAAAATGTTCGTATGTACCGTTGTTCGTAACTCGAATGTTCATAAGTAGGGGAGCGTCTGTATTTCAAGGTCGGTTCTCTTGTCCATGTGCGTACCCATGAAAACTTCTCTGAGTTGATGTTCTCATCTTCTAGCCATCCTTCCTGACTTCCCATCAGAAGCAAGATTGTGCCATTCCTGTGTCCTCCAGCACTCATTTTAGAAGCATCAGTGATGGCGAACCCCACTCCCGACCTCACTATACCTCCCAGCAAGGCGAGATGCATAGTGACAGTCGAGACAAACACCCTGACTGTGGGAACGAGGGATTAATTCCAGAAGAGCAAGGTAAGATTGAGTAAAAGTACTCTCAGGTTCTTCTCCTTATAATGCAATATTCACTGCACGTCACCAGTTGCCCATATTTCTCACAGGAAGCGCGGTGGAGTTATGTGCAGAGCTGGAAAGTTTAACGGCATGTTCAGCGGCTATGAGCTTCCCCCGTTATCTGGAGGAAGACGGGAACAGAGGAAGCCCGATCAGAAGAACGGATTCACCTTCCAAGAGGAAAGGTATCTGCACGCTTGATAAAATAATCCAAATTAAGAATTTATGATGTCTCATTGTTATTATTTATCGACTGTGTCATATTAGAGAAAAGAAGCCAGCATCTTGGTGCCGATGGGGTGTATTTGGATGATATTACAGGGCTGGAGCCTGAAGTAGCTGCTTTGTATTTCCCTAAAAGGTACAAACACTATATTAGACACACACACACACACACACCTAAGTGACCCTCGATGCTACTTCCATAGCGATGGAGGAGGCAGTTCAATGAAGGTGGACACAGATGCGATGATGACCGGCGTCCGCAGTGCAAATCAGTCTCCGCAGTCAGTAGGCAGTTGCGGGATGGACAGCGGTGTGGACAGTCTGCTGGACCACATGGGGGACCTTCCTCACGTAGCCATCTCGCTATGCGGCGGACTGTCTGACAACAAAGAGATCACACGAGGTATGACCAACACTTGTTTCTAAGATGGCGAAATGAAATCCTTATTTCTACATAGCTACTTCGTACCAAGAGACCACAAGATGCCATTCAAAACACTGCTTCTCTATTAACTCATTCACTGCCAGACCATGTGCAAAAATGTGTCCACTCCAGTGCTAGGCTTAAGCGTAAGAAACCGGCTTACACTCTCTTCTTTCATCCGAAAAAAATAGTTCATTCCCAAGTTATATAGGTCTGGAGTTATCTGAGCTTGAAATGGGGGAGGCTGTACAAAATGTAAATAATGCCCCTGTCTAAAATAATCTCCTCTTCGTATTTCTACATAGTTCCTTGACACCACAATGCCACAAGTTGACACCAAAGCACACATTTTCTGTTAGATAGGGCTGTGGTCCGTCTTAATGAAGCTCTTTCCAGAACGTCAACACAGTTCCTTAGCAACAAAATGCAACAAGGCAAATGAAGCTCCTCCCTTCACTCCAATGTGTTTTCTTGGAACTGAAAAGGGCATTAACACGTCATCAATCACTGTGGCATAGCACAATCACTCATTTAGTTTGTTTGTTTTTGACTTCAAGTTGCCGCCGCGAAAGTGTCTGCCTTTACAGCAGCTCCAGTATTTTGTTTTTGCTGCTGTGAAATGTACATTTCTCCACTGTGAGAGAAATAAAGGCCCATATAATCTATTTTGCTAAACACATTTTAGCAAGTAGAAATGTAAGACAATTTGTTTCTCAGTGTGTGTGTGTGTTTTGGACTTGATAGAACGATTCCAGGAGAGGGCAGTTTCCTACCAACAGTTCTCAGACAACCCTTCCCTTATCGATGATCCCAACCTGGTGGTGAAGATTGGTAACAAGTATGTACTACGTACGACAAACACACTCTTGAATGTACATGCGCTGTACGGCGGCAGTGCGTTACAGCCATGTTCATACATGCAGTGGTCCTTTTATTTCAGTGGCGGGCCGTGCATGTCAATTTTAGGCCTTCACAAGTGCTACGTCTGAAACCAATAAACAGCTGCGAGTGTGGTGTGATTTACTACACGTCCACTGGAGGATATCGTTAGCCAAGAAATAACTTGTGAATTGAAGAAACTTAAGGAATACTGTCATTAAACTGTTCGAATGTTTACAATGAACGTGTGGATTCATGATAACCTCATACAATTGCAATAGTATTTGCTATTTTTGCTAGCTTCTGAGCTCTACAACCTTTCTTAATAATGTCCATCGATTCTTGAAAAGCCATTGTGGTTTGACAAAACTGCTATTAAATCGACACAATAATGTATTTGCTTATGCAGCTCGCTACAGATACAGTGTGCTAGCTCTGACCAGTATGCTCTTATCACTAGCGGCAAATGATACTATGATTGGTTTGTTACTAACCAATCATGTGAATAGCTAATTATAGTTTGCGAAAACTCTGATGTTCCCAGCGCCTTCGATCAGGCCCTGGGTTGCCAATTCAAACTCTGATTGGTTAAAGCAACAGATTCATCGACATTGATTTTTAGGGCCTGCAAAACTGATTGTGAAGACGTCCAAGTATTAGATTTCTGACCCTGGTAACAAATAATGGCTGAAATGTGATTGGTTAAATGCTTAATACGAAAACACACATCTGGAAGCAGCACAACAGGGGAAAAGCAATGAAAGACAATTAGGAATTATTTAATAAGAATTCATGGACAAAATATAATTAACATTAGTCTGTGATTCAGATATTTTTAGGCCAGCAGAGAAGGCCTTGCAAGCCGTGATGACCCACCACTGCTTTATTTGGACACTTTCACAACCACCACATACATCCAATATAGGAGCTGCCTGCTCTTGCTTTTTATATGTACAACAGCTCTTTGACTTGGATCTCATTAGATTTCTGTGCACAACACTTGTACCTGATGTAGCCAGCAAGGAATTAACAGTCATTTTTCTTTTTCACAGGTACTACAACTGGAGTACGGCAGCTCCGGTCATGTTGGCCATGCAGGTCTACCAGAAGCCATTGCCACAGGTAAGACAACTGCACTCATCAGTTTTTTTGTCTCTCATGCCTACACTAATATGACTTTGTCATGCTATATCAAATTGCTGGATTAAGACTTTTATGGAGAGAAATTACGTGGTTTTCACGTCAGGGGTATTGTTGCGAACAGATGATTGTTGGGTGCTGTAGGAGGGTTTTCCAACTCTTTCCATGCACTTTGTTGCATGGAACACTATAGTAGACAATAGCTTATGACAGCAATTTTCACTTTGGTGTAGGATTTTATCAAGATCGTTTCATCTTTAACTCATTCACTGCCATTCGCGAACTTATTTGGAAATTGAAAAGCATGACGGGGAGCGCCATTCCCAAATTTGTTAGTTTTTCTTACGGTGGGAGGGGGTGCCGATAAAGTTCCAGTCAGACCTCAGGTTTTCCCTTTCATGGGGGGGCAGCATTTCAGAATCAGAAAACCTTTATTCATCCCACAATGGGGAAATTTGCAGTCCACAGCAGCAACTTGAAGGTGAAAGGAGAGAAAACAAGATATTCTAAGCATAGTAAAAAAAGGTATTCTTAAAAAAAATAGTATTCTAAGCATTTGCCTTTTGTACAGCCGCCCCCACTTCCACCTCATATTACTCCAGACCCATATAACCTAGGAATTAACTCTTTTTTTCTGATGAAAGAAGAGAGTCTAAGGTTTCTTACACTGCATTGATTGTTTATGTAGTCCCAAAACTCAATATTCTGTGGGTCCTGCAATTTGAGTGAAAATGACAAAAACCCTGGCACTGGAGTGGACACATTTTTGCACATTGTCTGGCAGTGAATGAGTTTACTGGATCATGCGTGTTGAAAATAGTTTTGTCAATATTTACCAAAACACCAGAGGGAAATGTAGCTTAATGTGAGCGTCCTAACACATTAACAATAATAATATCGTGTCTTTGTCCCTCTTTTGATTTGTTCTCCCTTTTATTTACTCACGTCATGTCTTTCACCATCCATCCCAAGTTTTGGTGTTTAAGTTATGTCTTTTCTGCTTTCGGACTCTTCTCGTACTGTCTTCCTGGTCTGTTTGGACCCAGATCTGCTGAGCCTGTATGATGTTTTCTTTTGATTTGTAGTTTTTGTCTTGCATGTTGACATGAGTGTCTATTTTCTTTCTGTTAATGTTGCATACTTGCTTTGCATGCATTTGCTCAGCTAATGACAGGATATTGTGGTTTGCTTTGTTGGTTTTTGTGGGCTATCTCGTGAGTCCGTCATGTTCTCTACTCATCAGTTTTGAGTTTTTGCGTGGTATGTGCATGCTTTTGTCCAGGCTTCCATGGAGAACATCATGAAGGATAAGATGCCCAAGAAGGGAGGCCGTTGGTGGTTTTCCTGGAGGAGCAGAAACAGTGACTCCAAATCGGTGAGTGTCAGAGATGTTCGGTCGGACACTGTGAACAAAGGCTCGAACGCAGGAACATTGTCTTTTACCGCCGGCAGGGGACAGACGCCCAACCTCTGGAGCCTTCTGCCAAGCTATTTATTAAGAATATATGCACATTTAACGGATGCATTAGTAGAACACAGTCTTCTTGATTTGAATACCACACCCATGGTACAAGCACCAATATCCATAAACCAATAGAACGTAGACATTTTCATGGGTTGCCTTTCCATGAACTGATACATTTGTAACCTGGCTCATGAGCTCTTCTTGTGAAGGGGTTTACCAAGTCATCAATTCCACCCAAGGCCAAATCTCCTACCCGAGGATGACATTTTAACAGGGTGTGTCTGTTCACCTCAGATTGACCCCAGAATTTCTGTGCTTCCATTGTGGGCCTTGTGCTTGGTCAACTAAGCATACAACAGCATGAAACTTTTAAATATGATTGTTGGGTCAAAAATGGATGTTGTATATAAACTAGTTCTAACAATGATAACTTCTATTCTGTCTATTCTCTATTAGTGAGTGTTCATAATCCAAAAAACGTGGCCGCCATATGATGTATTTCTCTCTCAGGAGTCAGCGACAGAGGCCGCAGAAGATCAAGATGACAGTTCCATCATCACAGCAGCTGTTGTTAGGTAAAATCCATGTGTTTTTCTCTTTAATCCTATTTCACACCTTTCAACTCGGGGTCCAGAAACGGTTTCATTTATTGTTTCTGACAGAATGAAAGATGAGTCATCTTCCAGTGACGATGACCACAGACACAATTTAGTGTCTGGAATCTGCCAGTCTGAGGCCCTCATCGCTTCCGGTAACGTTTGTTACAAGAAGACTCTTCGGCTCACTTCAGATCAGCTGGTAAGTCTTCTGAGATGTGTTTTCATCATTAGGTGATGAGTGAAGCATGATGACGTCACGCGAATGACAACATAGAAGATGGATAGGTGGATTTTGTTAAGAAGGAAATTTATTTTCATATTTAGAGTATCAATTCTCTCAAAAAGCATGATGTCAATGTAATGGGAAAAAAAGTGATGTCATGTTGCTGCTTGTCAGGTGAGCTTACAGCTGAAGGAAGGTCCAAACGAAGTGGTTTTCAGCGTGACCACACAGTATCAGGGCACGTGTCGTTGCCATGGCACCATCTACCTTTGGAACTGGGATGACAAGTTGGTCATCTCCGACATCGACGGGACCATCACCAGGTCAGACTCGGCTCTTCTCCCACTAAATGTTAGCCTTTGCACACATTGAAAGATGTCTCCCATCACAGGTCTGACACACTGGGCCACATCCTCCCCACTCTCGGAAAAGACTGGACCCACCAGGACATCGCCAGACTCTATCACAAAGTTAGCCAGTGAGTGTCAATTTGTTGCCATTATTCATTTGTATCTGGTATTAATAACACAAGTATGTTTCAGAAATGGATATAAATTCATGTACTGCTCGGCGAGGGCCATCGGCATGGCCGACATGACCCGGGGTTACCTGCACTGGGTCAACGAGAGGGGAACTATGCTGCCGATGGGGCCGGTGATGCTCAGCCCCAGCAGCCTGTTTTCTGCCTTGCACAGGTGGGTGCCACTCTCTTTTGCGCACACACACACACACACACACACACACACACACACACACACACACACATTGGTTGCACTATTAGGTACCCCTGTGTTATGTAATGACATAAAATTACAAGAGCCGGATGAAAAATTCTGTCTTGAGTTGGGTTTGCTACCATTGAAAGGAAGGTTAGCAGCAGTGATGCGGGGCGGGGTTCATGGTTAGTGAAGTCCTGAGTCATATTTACAAATTTACAGTTTAAGACATAAAATGGTATAGTTGCCATTAAAATAGCACCCTGACATTAATTGATAGCATTGATAGCAAATCACTGTTTGACTTTGAAATTTAATTTTTATACTGATGGCAGCTTCCACTTCATTTTTTTCACAAATACATGAGTAAGTTCTCCCTGGGTGGATCAACTATGGTTATGTTTCATGAGAAGATGAATCAGAATCAGAAAGTCTTTAATAGTTCTACAATAGGGAAATTTGCAATAAAATGTCCGATTGGAGAATGGTCAGAGGTGAATCGACTTAACCCTTTCAGAATCTGAAAGAATCAGATAGCCTTTAATTGTCCCACAATGGGGACATTTCCATACCATAAACTGAAGATTAAATTTTCTTTGGAAGACATGTTATGCTGAATCCTTTCATTTACTCCTAAAGAAGCCACATCAATCCAAAAAAAAAGCTGAAATGTATATTGTTCTATAATAACAATCATAAATTAAACCGCATCCGTATTTCTATTAGTTTTATAGATGAAACCATAGATGAAGAGTGAACCCATCAGAATACAAACATGGGAAACCATTTTATGGATATTTAGTAAAGAAAAACAAACGACATAAAACCGAGCAAAGTAATTTGCACTCACTTGGTCGCCTGGAGTAATTCTGATGCAATCTTGTGTTGACAGTCCAAAAATGCCACATGTCGCTAGATATCAGAAGAACAGGTTACGAATTTGTACCGACAGCAAATTTGGGAAGAAACTTACTGTCCTTTATTTTTTACGAGTAAAAATTTATGGTGGTACTCATTTGTACCATCAGTATCGAAAGGGTTTTTTAAACTACAGAGATAAATAGTAGCTGTATTAAGTTCATCCTATCTACTTGATATCTAATTTAAAACATATTCTTTTCTCAAAGACAGTGTTTTTAGGTGTTAAATTACCTGACATGTTTCGGCGTATACTTCCGCCTTCGTCAGAGTGGTAATTGAACACCTAAAAAACACTGTCTGTAAGAAAGAATTTTAAATTACAAAAATAAATAAAATACAGAAATAAATGATTTCCACTTTAATTTATTTAGATGTACCTGCATATCCCCGGTGATAAGCATTTGGAGGTCATCCAAAATCGGAATGGCTTATCTTCATGAGGACAGTGGCCAAAAAAACTGGATAAAGGCTTACAAAAGAAAGTCATGTATGTTTTTTTTCAGGGAAGTGATTGAGAAAAAACCTGAGAAGTTCAAGATTGAATGTCTCACTGACATTCAGCACCTTTTCTACCCCAACACTGAACCTTTCTACGCTGCTTTCGGCAACAGAGCTACAGTAAGCTCACGCACGCATTCGCACACGCTTACACAATCAAATGCATTTTTCACCATGTTCACGTGTTTGTTTCTCCGCATGATCTCAGGATGTGTATTCCTACAAGGAGGTGGGCGTTCCTCTCAATAGAATCTTCACTGTCAATCCAAAGGGGGAACTCATACAGGAACATGCCAAAACCAACATCTCTTCGTAAGGTTTTTTTTTTGGCTCTATGATCTACTCATTGTCACACACACGCTTCCTTCCGCATTATGTGACTGTGTTGTCAACATGTGTCCAGTTACGGGCGCCTGTGCGAGATGGTTGACCACGTGTTTCCCGTCCTCCTCCAAAAACAAGGGAGCGACTTTCCCTGCTCTGAAACTTTCAACGAGTGTGATTATTGGAGCGAGCAACATCCTGATGAATCCAACCCGGACAAGGAAGAAGAGGGCTCACAGATTCTGGAGAGCAGCTGAGCACATTGAAAATTGTGAGGATGACACTGAAACCAAACTGATGTAGAATGTGATTTAACACTGTGCCGTTATTCAACAACCATCCAATAAGCTCGCTGTCGGCATCTGTAAAAATAGTAGAAGAAGAAAACCACATAACTTTGGGATACCTCAAAAGTAGCACAACATAAACGAAAATGGAGAATGAGAGCATGTTGTACAAGACACGTTTACTGACTCACCAACACAAAAAAAAAGCACAGCTCGCAGTTAACTACTGCTCCGACCTACCTTACATATCAATTGAATGAAGACTTTAGCCCATATTGTAGATTATAAATCATTGTATTGTCGTAAAAATGGCAAGTATAAAAAATGAGACTTAAAAGTCACGTATTTTTTATTTTTCTTTATTGATTTTTTTTTAACAGTTAGAAAAGGGAGAACATGGTCACATTGAGCATCATCTGGTCAAGACATCAAAACAAAACAGATCACATGACCATCTCAATAAAACGTTTTACATTTCTTGAAATTCTGCTGATGCAATGTCCTGTTCACTATGCCGTATAAGAAAGAAAAGTAAAACAAAAAATGAAAAAAAAAAACAATCAGAAACAAATGATAGTAATACAAATAAAAATAATGAATAATAGTAATTATAATAGCAATCATTAACAATTTTGATCTTGAGTGGATTGGGGTTCATAGGTTAACTTAAATATCTTTATAAGCACTTAGGTTGCTGTAAAATTTTCCCAGGTATCCCATAGTCTCTCAAATTTCTCTCGCTCGCCTCGGACAATGAAAGAAATCTTTTCCATTTCATAAATTTCACCCACCACCTTAATCCAGTCTTTGACTGTTGGGGGTTCTTTTGTTAGCCATCTCCTCGTGATTGCTTTCTTGCTTGCTAATAGCACGATGTTGTATATGTATTTCTGGGCAGAATTAAGAATTAAACCAGATTCCAGACCCAGATACAGGGCTTCAAAGGTTGGAGGAACCACTCAAAGACTGTGCATGTCTGATGATTGCATTGAAACAAGGTACCATTCACCTGTCAGATGTCTTATCACAGACTGGGAAAAAAATGATGCTTAATATTCTTCAAATGTGAAAAAATTGAAATCTTTAAATTCACTTTTACAGGGTCTTTAACAACACTATTGGAGAAATAACATGAAACATCTCTCAATATAACCATAGGAATAAAACATACTTTTTTTAAGAACATCTCTGATGGTTTCCATGAAAACAGAGAGCATTATTACTGTCTCATGAGAGTGTATCTAATGACATATCACACCTCAAACTAAAAGACTGAAGTCACCTCAGACACGTCCCCTCGGTTCACGCAGGCGGTCTGATACTTTTGGTCACAAGACCGCACTACTGTGAAATTGTGATCGGTACATACATGCAAGACAATGCAATTAGTGACATTCAGTCATGTGCACTTGTGTACACAATATGTTACTTTCATTATTACTATAATGCAACTTCTTTTGGCAGGACTCATTCATTTGTATGTTTCTATATTTTTTTTCTTTTTTTTAATCTTTAATGTGTTGCATTGCATAGATTGAGACGCATGTACGTTAACTCACACCTCACTGGGAAAGCCACTGTCTATACTGTAGGAAACAACATTCTATACAAATGACATTGCTCATATTTGGTCCTCACTAAAGCAATATAATTCGAGTAAAATTATTGGGAGGCATTTGTTTTGAGTTATGTACACTTTTATGCAACAAATTCCCACTTGAAATGCAAATTGAATGTTTATGAATCATTTATGCTCATGTGTTTTTTAGGATTTTACCACAATTATGTTCACAAAATTGACTTTTTACAACAAACTGATCAATCGGTATGTGTGTATATGTATGTGCCATTGTTATTGTAATATTGCAACGCATCATTGTATAAGACAGTAGCAGTATCACTCACTGGTCTTCTCATTTGTCTTAATTGCATTGTTTTTCCTCATCGCAAGCAGTATCGTATGTGAGTATGTGTGTGTGTACGTGTGTGTGTCTAATTATTATGGAGTCATATTTAGAACACATTCAATGCAATCCACTTAAGATTTTAAGTGAGCATTTTTATGATCGTTGGATTCTTTCTGTGAAAGATGTAATAAAATTGTTGAAAAGTTCATGTATGTGTACCCGTTTTTTTGTTGACAACAGAGATTATGTATTAGGCATATAATTTTGATTTGGGGTGGGGGAGCCTCGAGAAGGTGTAGATGAGAAGAATATATCATCAATTAGCAAAATGTGACAAATTATTCCAATAGGCTATAATGGCATATTTTCGGTTAAACCATGACTGGATTTTAGTAATGTGAGATGCATTCCTTATTTGTGACCATGAGAATTCTCATCTGAATTTGCTTCACAGAAAAACGTATTTTAAATTGTTATTTATATATTTATTTATTTGTATATTTATTTATTTATTTATTTATTTGTATATTTATTTATTCATTCATTCATTTATTTATTGATGTATTCATTTGTTTTAATATTAAGTTATTAACTTAATTGAAATGTGTATGACGGTGAAGAATGCTTAAAATAACGTGGACAGCTCCTTTGTGTCATTCAAAACACAATTTTGACTTTTAAATGGACCAATCAACTCCGATTTTGTCCTGACAAAAAACGAGTGGCGTTGAAGAAAACAACCCTAAAAAATGACAATGGCAACAGGTTAATTGATTATTCCTATTTACTATGGCAACTAGTTCATGCGACTATCATTATACACTTTCATTAGTAAGGTTTAGTACTTAAAGGACAACTGACGTCTCCGGACAAGTTGTGTCCATAATTCGTAAAATGGCTTCAAATGACTTCTACTGAGTGTATTTTACAAAGATTCCACCGCATATCGCTATATTTTACATTTTAAGACTCGCACTAAATATTCAGGAAGTCTTGTTTTTGAGTTGGTGACAAGTCCGTACGTGACGTCACTGAAGGAACGCTCTGACCGAAAAAAAGACACATTGTAGCAGTCCTTCCATCACGTCAATGTATTTTGCTGTACTTGTTTGGTCTGAAAACCTCATGTTGCACCCAAAAGCCGCCAGAAGAGGGCAACCAAGCTCCAAGCTCTAAGGAATTTATCAGCCTGTGGAAACGCAATACACTGTCATGTCTACAAGAGGTCGCCATTTTGATTCTCCAGCAATGCAAGACGTATTGGCGTGACGTCACGAACTGGGGGCGGGACTTTCTGAAAATGCACAATTCACAACTCATTTTTTTTGCAGATTTTGGACACTTTAAGTCATTTTTATTGGTGTTTTGCATTTGAATAAAAATATCATAATGCGTGTTTTAGGTATTTTAGATGCTATAAAACTTTTTTTCTGATGTCAGTTAGGAAACAAAAAAGTGACGTCGGTTGTCCTTTAAGTAAATTTTACCCAAATCATAAAATTACTCAAATAAACTAAAATGACCAAAAACGAAAGCTGCTTCAACAGTTCTCGGCACGAAACGCCCAGGTGCAATAGGATAGACTCCTACATCCATGGCTCATCAGATGGAATTAGATGAAAAAATTACGCACGTCTCACGTTTGTAAAAAAATAAAACCAATCGCTTAATGTTCGTGTAATTCATAAAACACGGATTATGGTTCTGCTATCAATCCCCCAATCATATTTCAGCGGGGCGGGTCCAACATTGAACTCAATGTGATGTGATCCACGATGAACCGTCGATAAAGATTTTTGCAAAGGATACTCGAGTAGCTACTCGATTTAAACCAGTCTGGAAGCACATTCAAGACAACCGAGAAAGAAGCTCGACAATCAAGCGGCATGAAACCAACTTGCTGGTCGCGTTCAAAACATTGAGATCGACCCTGTGAGTACGAAGAATTTGTTTGTCAATGATGGCTTGCACGCTACGATTGGCGGCCAATTCTCTGGCCTCTCGCCTCAAATGACTTCGAGTTATCTTTAAATTGTCTTAGTACTACAACAGTGAAAATATGATAGAAGATACAATTTAATTTAAGATGCTTAACCTGAGTGACACACTTTGTGATAGACTTTTTGTTTTGTCGTCGACGTCGATAATTTGTCTCCCCCCCGTGCGACCGAATGCACCCCACCAGCTCCAAAACAACACGAGTCACGCTTTTATGCAGTAAACCGGAATAGTTGAGTCAATTTCCCGTCCTTGTTATTTGACCAGTCTTTCCTTAAACACACTAACACACACTGCCCCTAAGTGGAGTGAATGAGGAGGAATGACATTTTTTTACCACCACATTTATTTATTTTATTTGTTTTTATGTATTTTTCTTTGTCTCTTTTTTGGGGAAGGGCCGGCGGTCTTTTCCACGAGGAGTAAATGATATTAGAAGATCACAGAATTTTAAAAGTTGAGTAAGTAAAAAAAATGTCTGTCTTGTTGTTTGGTTCATCTTGACAACTCATGACAAAGCTTGGAGTTGAATGTGTTTTCATGAAAAACATGTGTGAATACTTCCTAGATGTTGACATAGTTGTGCAGTTATGCAGGCGATGTATAACTAAGGCTTCAGAAATTAAGTCTTTCAGCCCTCCTGAACAAAACTAGAAAGAATCCCCATGCGCTTATTTATCCCATTTTACGCATTTGTCGTTTTTTATACGACTATTATTGTGCATTCACCAACCAATAGTCATGGATGATGACCCACCCAAAAACATATCAGTTGCATCAGAAAGTACACAAGCAGCCTTTTCACCAGAAAACAAACTGTAATCAAAATTAGTGATAGTTTTAGCGATGCCGGTACCATTTCTGGGTACCTTTAAGTCATTAGTAAGGGCTGTTTTTATTCTTCATGAAATCCAATTCTTGACCCAATATGCTTGGTCAAATCCTCAAAACAATGTTTTTAATATGACCAACCCAGGATTGACTCAATCTCTTTTGCATCCAGTTCTGGTTGGGCTCTTTCACCCAATTTGGGCTACTTTTGACAAAGCAGGTTTAAAAGTATGGGCTTAGTTTAGGACACCATCCAATGAAGGGTTCAATTTAACCTTGGCTGTGCCCAACCTTTTTTAACTGCTGCCCGTTTATAATTTACTCTGAAGTGATTCATGTGCAACTTTAAATCAAAAGTGACCTACATTATTTATTTATGGTTGAAAGTGAACTAATAGAATGGTAGTGATGCAATATGTGCTAAGATACATTATATACAATAACACAATATACAATATACATTATATACAATAATAATATATAATAACACAAACACAGACACATAAATACTCCCCTCCCCCAATTTACCACAATATTCCATCCATCCAGTCAAGTCCAATTTACCGCAAACGATTCATTGGCATTCCTGATTTCACCCGTGTGACTATATTAACTCCTTTCCTTTCTACTACCTGACTTGATGCGTGTGTGGAACTGTTGCAGCTTGGAATAGAAGCAGATTTACGTGGGACATACGTGAGAGAATTTTTTTCATCAATGGATCCTACAGCTTGGTGTTTGCTTTCAACCATTAGCTTGTAGCACATTTCACCATGATGTCCATAATCCACTGGTGAAAAAGATGCTTCGATCCTCTCCTCTTTCATCTAGAACTGCTTCATACAACAAAGAGGGTGCAGAAAGTGCTTAAGATTGAAATCATTTTGTGTTGTGTCACTTTATTTGTTATTTAGCTTTTTTGTTGTTGTTTTTGATTTCAAGATGGTGCCGTGAGAGTGGCTGCCTTTCCAGCAGCTCCTGTAATTTGTTTCTCTACTTCTTCCTTTCCTTTCCTCTTACTCTGATCACTTTGCTGCTTTGAAATTTAAATTTCTCCACTGCGAGAGTAATAAAGGCTAATCCAACGCAATGTTCATGTTTGTTTCAGAACATGTCTGTGGAGCTCTTATCTCTAAGCCAAAATCGTGGAAACAATGATGTTCCCCAAGACACCACGGTGGGAGGAGCTAAACCTCTACATCGTTTCATCATTGCTCACCCGCAACTTATTGGGGTGAGGCAGGCCACATTTATACCGCTTACAGACAAGAATTAATAAACTATTATGGCTTCCATTTTTGTTTGTGACTCTTTTTGTTGTTGTTCCTGTTTGACTCTTAACTACAATATTCCAGATTGCCGTGCTTATCTTGGGAGTATCGTTCGTCATTACCACCATTGCTACGACAGAACATAGTCATTATCCCCATGCATTTAAAACCATCCCACCAGCGTACGTGGCTGGAGCACCGGTGAGTCCACATAAAGTGGTTGATTGTACTGTTTGCATGAAGAACAAGGCAAGTGCGTTCATAAACCTGTTTTTTTTCCTCTTGCAGTTCATAATATGTGGGATTCTATATATTATAACGGAGCACAACCCAACCAAACAAACCGTAAGCATAATTTGCAATATTTCAAAGATGCATTTCAAGTACTATGTGGAATCTTTATTTTTTTTTTAATATTTTTCCACCTTTAGGTGACTGTATCCTTGGCTTTAAGCATAGTGGCCATATTTGTGTCAGTGTGGACTGCCTTCATCGTCATTCCCGAAATTGAACATTTTGATTATTACATACCCGATGAGATCGTTGAAGTCGACAACATGACATACAATAACGAGGAAAGAATTTTGGAGGCCAAGACTGATGTAAATATTATTTATCTTGTACAGTACGAGGTTTGGGTTTTAGTTGTATCGCTGCATGTACTGCAATGTACCAGTACAGTAAGACCTCAACTTACGAACTTAATTGGTTCCCAGACAGAGGTTGTACGGCGAAAAGTGTGTATCTAAAAAAAAATTCCCATAGCAAACCATGAAAATGGGAATAATCCGTTCCCGGGTTTCCATAAAATATACTTTTCAACTAAATAAGCCTTAAAACTACACACAACATACCTTATTCTATGTATAATAAATGTGCTATTGTATTGTAATGAAAGAAATACACTGTATTGTATCATAAAGTCACTTTATTTACATTTGTGCTGGTCATTTATGGCTTGATGGAATGGCGTTGGAGGTCAAAGGGAATTGCTGTTTGGAAAGAGAGGCGCATTACATGAGGACTGTAATTAAAGAAATAAACTGTGCTGTAAAATAAAGTTTTATTGACCTTTTTGATGGTCGTTGATGGCTTATGGAAGGAGAGTCACCTTCCATAAGGACTGTTGGTAACTTAACCTCTGGTGCTGTTCGGTCGTGTGCTTTCGCCGAAGATCACTCCGCCAGCCGTGGTGGGTGTGTATTATGAAAATAGTGCTTATTATAAGGTTTAATTTTAATAAATTTGACGTTTGTAAGATAAGGTTATTGTAAGTTGAGGTCTCACTGTACTTGTAATATGGAGTCTAACAGGAAACACAGCAGGAACAGGCATATAAAATGCTGGATTGGGCAACATAGTAGCATGCACTTTCTAACCTAATGTTAGGCAAAAATGCCATTTTGAATCTGGATAAAAGATGTGCATACATGCTACTAACACTATATTCAATTCTCAATGCATGTATAAAAGACTTTTGAAAACAAAATGAGAACCGAGTATCTATTTTCAGGTGGTCAATCAGATATTGTTGATGGTCTTCATGTTCTACGTTTTTGTTGGTTTGATTATTTTCATCGTCATGTCATCGCTGGCCACAGCAGCTCTGCGTTCCACTCACAGCCAGGTATGCCGAAACTATGCCAAAACTTTAAATGGAGTTGTCAAGCAGTAATGTTTCTTCTTTTCTCCTCAGGCCATCCTTGTTATGTCCAGACCGGCCACTGCAGCACCTACTGAGTTACAAGACGAACCATCAAATTAGTGGGTACGCATTTAGAAGAATAGAAATTACTACTTGACTTTGGAATTGATCTTTAAAGGACAACCGACGCCTCCGGACAAGTTGTGTCCATAATTTGTAAAATGGCTTCAAATGACTTCTACAGAGCGCATTTTACAAAGATTCCACCGCATGTAGCTATATTTTGCGTTTTAAGACTCGCGCTGAATATTCAGGAAGTCTTGGTTTCGAGTTGGTGACGATTCCTGACGTGACGTCACGTCAGGAACGGTCCTGACCGAGAAAGCGACACACAATGCATTTTGGGTACTTTGTTTGGTCTGAAAACATTGTGTTGATGGCGTAATTAGAAGGAAAACACATAAACAACGCGACAACGTGTGTTGCACGAAGACTACTATTTGATGCTAATTCCCAGCAGACAAATCAGCCCATTTCCAATGGAGCTTTGGCGCCATATTGTGCATTTTCTGGGACGCTACATTGGAGTCCTGACGGCTCAAATTGATACAAAAGGACTTCTTTAATCGATTGCAAACATTTATGCTTTCCTCTTCAGAACTATTTGAATCATATTCATAACTGTATGAGTAACAAGAAAGCATCTTCTCTGAATCTGAAGCCATTGTTTTGATTCTAGAGCAAGGCAAGACGTCCTGGCGTGACATCACGAACAAGGGGGCGGGACCTTCTGAAACTCGCCATTTCTGAGGTCATTTTGAAGTAGTTTTGGGACACTTTAAGTCATTTTATATTGGTTATTTGCATTTGACTAAAAATATCAGCCTGCGTGTTTTGGGTATTTTAGATGCTATAAAACGTTTTTCTGATGTCAGTTAGGAACAACAAAAAATGGTGTCGGTTGTCCTTTAATTTGGATTAAGTGTTGCAGTGTGAAATGAAAGAAGAAAATTATCCTTGTGTATTAATAAAAACATAATGGACTCAAACACCACTCTTGGTATATAAAGTTGCCAATAAATCATTTTTTTGACAACACTGTTGCAATCTATAGTCAAAACTAACTTGAATAAATGAATAGTGATTCAGTTGAATGGTTACATTAATTTGGATCGTGCTTACAACAGACTTCTGAGATCGTTACCACGTGGGCTTAGTCATGCTGCTGAGGTTATACCAGGGCCAATGGAGCAATCAGTGCCTGTCATAGAACATAATCAGACAATCAACAAAAGAAATACAGTAAAGTCTCGTTATATCGATATCGGATATATCGATAGTCCCAGTTATATCGATACTATTTCTATGCACGCACGGAGAAAATTACATGCAAACAGGGTCGGATATATCGATGGTCCCGGTTATATCGATATTTTTTCGGACTCCTTTGAATATCGATATAACGAGACTTTACTGTAATCAGATTAGCTTCAGGGAGTAGTCCACTGCTCCCCCCAACCTTAGAGCAGGGACCTATCAAAGCAAAGTACTGCCACCTTTGGACAGTCGGGATACACACAGCACAACTTTAATTCGCTGATGAAGCTTTTCAGATGACTTGCGAAACGTCCCGACACCTTCAAAGAAGTACAGATGACGGCTGAAGAAACTTTTTCATCGATGGACCACTCCTGTACGACTGAGAGCTTACACAGATGGTCACATTAATTAATGATGTATATTAAACGCTAACCACGACGTCACAGATGTTTAAGCGATTGTCTCTTTATGGGTTTTACAGTACAAATGTGCAGTAGTGTTGTAAAACGTCACTATAGTGCCAAATTATACCAATGGCATGCCCGGGAGCACAGAGTTCCACTCACAGCAAGAATAGAGGCTTGCCATTCATTCATAATGTATGCGTATGAATATTGTTGAATGATTTCATGTCTCATATGCTGTGTCTGTGTTGAAATAGCTTCGGGAATTTATCGCATGTTTAAATATCGGATGTTTGCTTGTCTTTTAGTGTGTCAATTTTACAATAAAATTTGACTGGGCATGACAAACAGTTCCTCTCGTTAATCCCTGTAGACAAATACATGAGTAGGAAAAAAAAAAACCATTACATCCATGTTTAAACCCCAGACTTTAAGTTAGACATAAACAGATTTGTTTTATTCGAAAAAATGCTTTGTTCAGACTTCATTTAAAGAAAATACAAAATAGAAAAGTAGAGATCGAGTTATACATTAAAAACTGCAGGCAAACAGATTTAATGCTATATAATTTTTTCTGTGTATTTTTTTTTAACATTAATTCTCAACAAATTGAATCTTTTTCTTTTAACATGATACAAGCACACATTTTTAGACCAAAGTGAACATGCCTGTCGTCAGCTCATGAGTGTGATGTATAACTTAATGATGCATTTTGCGCATTTACGCTCATAAGAAGACAAAACATGATTATCTAATGTGACAATGGGACTAACCCGCCTGGTAGAAAAGTAAAAAATAAAATAAACATGCTGCTAAAAAGCAATGATTACAAGACTAAATAAAGTAGCCCGATGATTAATGCCAAAATGACAGATTAAAAGCGCTAATGTGCAACAATAAGTGAGGAAAATGACAAAAATCAAAATGTTTGCATCCGTTCAGTCATAAATTAAGAAACAAATTAACCCAAAATTTCGGAGTCATCTGAGCCAGCAAGACAACTCGTGCAAATAAAAACGAAGGAGTCTACAATGCTTTACATCAAGATGTGAACTTTTTATAATACTGCTTTAATCTAAGACAAGGGTGTCAAACTCATTGTAGTTACGGTTTCCGCATGGAATGCTGTTATGAATTTGGGAAGTCATTAGAATGATTCATCCCCTCCACATATTACAGACAGAGCGCGCAACAAATTGATGACTAGTTTTTAAATCAGAAGTCAAGAATAATGACTGTTATTGTGGTTTAGATATGACAAATTAACATTTTAGTTGATTTGACCAAGCATCGTGGAGCTGGACATGCTTGATTTGCTTTCGCGGGCCGAATAAAATCATGTGGCGGGCCAGATTTGGCCCCCGGGCCTTGACTTTGACACCTGTGATCTATGACAATTCATAATGCATAAGACACTGCATGGAAGCTCCTTTGATGTGCAAAAACTCTAACTTGGCAGTATTTTATATTGTCAGACCTTTTGTGGGCATCCAACACAACATGCAACAGGACATGTATAGCTACTGGAGGCAGAAAGGCTTTAATAATCCAAAATTAAATCATGAAGAAAAAGCTCTACGCCCAAAAAGGGTAAAGAAACTCAAAATTGGGGAAACCTAACCTCCCGAAATGAGGATGCTCCCCGCAAATCCTGAGATGCAAAGGCCCAAGTGGGCAAACACAATGCTACGTAAGTGCGTAACTGATTAAAAAATATTAGTTGCAAGAGGTCTCTAGGATGAGGATAATATTGCAATAGTACAACATAACAAAGCGTACCAGTCGTGTTAAAACAAGCTTTAGAACAATTTGTAAAATTACAAACGGAACACGCTGCCATGTGGTTATAAAAATGCATAGCTTAAGAACAATGTTATTTGTTGTAAATTGTCTGTGGTCCAGCAACAGCTCAATTTCACTTTAAAAGAAAACTTGATTGTGTAAATGCCTGACATATGAGTGAAAACATTCATTCAGCTTGTTAAGACATGATTAAGAATGAAGCAATGCACATTTTTTTTCATTTGTGATTTGACAACAACAACAACAACAACAAATACGAGTTAATAAAAGCAACCCCGGAGGTTGCAACGTTTTGCAAAATGCCCGCGAGGCCGTTATTTGTGCAGCATGTGTGTAGAGCACATTGGAGCCCTCCTGTTTACAACTTTTTTTTCTCCTTAAAACACCCGACTGCGGTGTCAGCTGTTATTTCTGTGATCTTGAGCGAAGCCCGGAACAAGTATGGATCCAGTCTTGGTAGATTTCATAACTCTCAGGGTCCTGACTTGTCTCATTTCCTGGATGACACTGTAGAAGTAGTGTGTACGAAGTAGATTGTTGTCCGTCCCCCCTTTTTTTTTTTTTTTTTTAACGAGCCGCTACGTCGAACTCGGCCCTAACCACTGATGAATCTGAGTGACGGCGCGTTGCACCTGTCCACAGTAAAAGTCCACATTTCTGGAAAAGTCCTGGCATACAGAGGAGTCCACATCACCCAGAGCACAGTAAAGGGTTGTGCCGCCCATGCTGATCACCACAGTAACCAGACAAAGCAGAAAGAGAAGTAGGCAGGAGTCTCTGCCACGGACATCTGTGAAAACGGAGTTCAAAATTCATTATTTAAAAAAAAGGTAGGAGGCAAGTTGGGCCTTCCGGCCACGCATCCATTTTCTGTACCATAGCTGCGTCTATCCTGAGCTTTCTCTGGGCAAAATATGGACGAAACTCAGCTAGTTAGACTGATGATCCGTCCATTTTAGGTAAATGAGAAAATATGCAAAGAAATCAGAAACTCACCACTATCAAAACCATCATCTGCTACTTTGAAGCGGACCTTTCTTTTGGTCATGAGTTTGTTTGACCTGGACTCCGGACTTGCAGACAAACTAAAATTGTCGGAAGGCAAATTCTTCTTCAAGATGGAAATGAGGCCAGAGACGGGAGACATCTGCGAAAGGACATTATGAAGAACAGAATATGATGAAAACTATCTCCATTGGCTTTTGACACAACACAAGGTGTTAGTAAGCAGTAGTCAAAGTACAACTTTGAACGACATCCTCCATCTTCCCTCCAAATCATTTATTACCCCGCAGTCGGCAGTCCATGCTCCAAACAATCAATAAATGGTGAGTTAGCACTAATGGATGCCTATCTCTGTTGCCTTTGTTTTTAAAGGACAACCGACGCCTCCGGACAAGTTGCGTCCATAATTTGTAAAATCACTTCAAATGACTTCTACTGAGCGTATTTTACAAAGATTCCACCGCATATTGCGAGATTTTACATTTTAAGACTCGAGCTGAATATTCCGGAAGTCTTGTTTTTGACTTGGTGACGATTCCTGACGTGATGTCACGTCAGGAACGCCACTGACCGAGAAAGCGACACACAATGCATTTTGGGTACTTTGTTTGGTCTGAAAACATCGTGTTGATGGCGAAATTAGAAGGAAAACACATCAATAACGCAATGGTGAATCGTTGTGTGTTGCACCAAGACTACTATTTCATACTAGTTGACACAAATTCCCAGCAGAGAAATCAGCCCATTTACAACAGAGTTTTGGCGTCCCGACGGCTCGAATTGATCCGGAAGTACTTCTTTAATCGATTGCAAAAATTTATGCTTTCCTCTTCTGAACTATTTGAATCATATTCAGAACTGGATGAGTCACAAGAAAGCATCTTCTCCGAATCTGAAGCCATTGTTTTGATTCTCGAACAAGGCAAGACGTCCTGGCGTGATGTCACGAACAAGGGGGCGGGACCTTTGAATTCTTATTAAATAATTCCAAATTGTCTTTCAGGTTCCTCTCATTGCTTTTCCCCTGTTGTGCTGCTTTCAGATGTGTGTTTTTGCATTTAAACATTTAACAAATCACATTATTTGTGTTAACTAGTATCAAATAGTATTCACGTTTTCCTTCTAATTTCAACACGAAGTTTTCAGACCAAACAAAGTACCCAAAATGCATTGTGTGTCGCTTTCTCAATCAGGGGCGTTCCAGACCTGACGTCACGTCAGGAATCGTCACCAAGTCGAAAACAAGACTTCCTGAATATTCAGCGCAAGTCTTAAAACGTAAAATATAGCGATATGCGGTGGAATATGCTCAGTAGAAGTCATTTGAAATGATTTTACAAATTATGGACACAACTTGTCCGGAGGCGTCGGTTGTCCTTTAAGCGTGAAAGGGTACAGACCTCCTCGACAGTGATGAGTTTAGCCATGTCGTCCAGTGTGACAGCTTCGGGGAAGAAATCAGCCCGCTCTGCCTCGTATTCGTCCTGCTCCTCCTCTTCCTCGAGATGTTTTAGAAGAGCATCTTGAGGAAGATGGGCATCATCATCATCATCATACTCATCGTTCTGTAGGCTGCTTTGATCTCCGCCCTGCAAACCAAGACAGAACACAGCTAAATCTATATTCAGGAAAGAGCAACAGATGTTCCAAGCCGAGTAGTTTTGCTCTGATAGTTTTGGGACAATATTTCCTTTCTCAACAAGCGCAACAAAGAGGCACTTGAAAAGTTCAACATGTCAGACCAAATCTATCCCCAAAAGAAATATACAACTTGACTGTAAAATCTTCTTTTCCTTTCGGCTTTTCCCTTCAAGGGTTCGCCAGAGCGAATACAGTGTCCTCCGCCTTCAAAGGTTTGATCCGCAAGTTTGTTTTGGCCAAGCTTTTACGTCGGATGCCCTTCCTGACACAACCCTCTGTATTTATCCGGGCATGGGACCGGCACAAGAAGACTTATGTCCCTTTACATAACAAGCAGAACAAGCAACTCGCTCAGTAAAAGGCTCCCAAACATAAAATGGTCATCGGCACAGCAATATTCCAAAAAGCAAAACTATACTAACCACTTGATGACAATGCTCTGATCTTACCGTGAAATGGGCATCTCTTTCCCTATATTAC
Organism: Hippocampus bargibanti; assembly: GCF_051943395.1. Taxonomy (NCBI): domain Eukaryota; kingdom Metazoa; phylum Chordata; class Actinopteri; order Syngnathiformes; family Syngnathidae; genus Hippocampus; species Hippocampus bargibanti. The sequence goes on along the minus strand of NC_142736.1, from coordinate 24,903,156 downwards.
GTACAGTATATCATAAATAGAACTCAAAGATGTTTTATCTTCCAGTCACAGTATATATACAGTGAGACCTCAACTTACAAACACCTTATCTTACAAACTTTTCGTCTTACAAATGTCAAATTTATGAAAATTAAACCTTATAATAAGCACTATTTTCATAATACACACCCACCACGGCTGGCGGAGTGATCTTCGGCGGAAGCACACGACCGAACAGCACCAGAGGTTAAGTTACCAACAGTCCATATGGAAGGTGACTCTCCTTCCATAAGCCATCAACGACCATCAAAAAGGTAAATAAAACTTTATTTTACAGCACAGTTTATTTCTTTAATTACAGTCCTCATGTAATGCGCCTCTCTTTCCAAACAGCAATTCCCTTTGACCTCCAACGCCATTCCATCAGCCATAAATGACCATCACAAATGTAAATAAAGTGACTTTATGATACAATGCAGTGTATTTCTTTCATTACAATACAATAGCACATTTATTATACATAGAATAAGGTATGTTGTATGTACATCTGTGTAAGCTCTCAGTCGTACAGGAGTGGTCCATCGATGAGAAGGTTTCTTCAGCCGTCATCTGTACAATTTTGAAGGTTTCGGACGTTTCGCCTCCTATCCAAGAGGCTTCGTCAGCGAACAGCCTCTTGGATAGGAGGCGAAACGTCCGAAACCTTCAAAATTGTACAGATGACGGCTGAAGAAACCTTCTCATCGATGTATGTTGTGTGTAGTTTTTTAGGCTTATTTAGTTGAAAAGTATATTTTATGGAAACCAGGGAACGGATTATTCCCATTTTAATGGTTTCCTATGGGATTTTTTTTTTGAGATACACACTGTCTGGGAACCAATTAAGTTCGTAAGTTGAGGTCTCACTGTATATCGAAATTATCTAAATTAACCTTATATATATATATATATAAAAAACTTGACTGTAAAGCAAAAGCGCTTAAACAAAATCAGTCTTGTACCTTGATCTCTTTTTCTGTCAGACGAGCTTCCTGGTGCAGATGTTCCACCTCTGCATCTAACCCACCGAGTGCTTTCATCCCGCCCTCACCCTCTTCTTCTTCAGCCTCATCTTCCATCATCAGTGGCTCTGCTTCCTCTCCTACATTGCTCCGCTCGTCTTTCTTATTCACCTCCTTTTCCGGTGTTGACCCGAAATCTCCTCCCTGCTGCTCTGCGGGTTTGGTCTGATCCATTTGTCCAGCTTCTGGGGGGTTTAACACATCTCTCACGGCTGGAGTGGTGCGTTCCGGACACACCCCTTGCTCTCTGTGACTGGCGTCCTCAGCCCGCTCAGTTCCAGCCATCCCTTCTAAATTGAATTCGGGGCATTCCCTGTCCTTTTTGTCGGGGTCATCGGGTGGATGTAACAAATGAATGGAATGTGTGAGTGGATTGACGGTCTGTGGACAGGAGGAGTCTTCGGCTCTATTCTCCGTCTTCTCTTCGACGTGACGGGCTGAAGAAAAGAAGCCACAAAGTAGGGCGTTATAAAAAAATATAAATGTTTTACTACTAATGATGGAAAGGAAGGAAAACAAGTGGTAGATTCATTCTTGATAAAAAGGTTTTACTTTTCTGTTGATGGGATGGAAACGCTCCCCTCCACAAGTAATAGAAGGGCAACGTTACGTTGATTTTGACGTATTATCAAGATACAGACACTCCCCTACTTACAAACGTTAGGAACAACAGTACCTATGAACATTTTTGTAGTAACACATGTAGTATTGTCTCCAATTGTACATATATATATATAGTATATATTTTATTAAATGTTTATTTTTCAGTATAAACCAATACAGGTTACTGATACAAGCCTTAGACACACTTATATAAGCCATACGTACATTCAATACAAATATAGCACTGAAGGAACTTACAAACAAATTCACATTACGAACGACCATTCGGAACGTATCTCGTTCGTAAATTGGGGATTTTTTTTCTAGTTGCTTCTGTATTACTCTTCAGATTAATTGCTTAAACATTAGATAGTACTTTCTTTTGACTTTCAGTTTCTTGTGCAAGCAAGAAAGTCAGAGAGCTTTCTATAGGAAAAAACATTTATAAGATGAGGAAAAAAGGGGAGGGGCTTATTGATGAGAGCCATTGCACACACATTGGTCATAGCCAATACGTCAAGAAACAAGTAATGTGCTGTGCAACAGACATTGAACAGGACAACCATGAGTACTGAAGTTGATGAACGAAAATTGTGAGCGCTATTCCAAATGAGATCAGTTAAAAGCTGTTTGTGTGCGTTGAGATATTGGAGAACCTTGTTTTAGCAACAAACATCTGTGAAAATGATGGAACATTTTCTACGGGTGTGACAACTTTCTCTCCTTCACTCACTCACCTGATGGAGGTAATGCATCTCCTTGTTCAAGCAGGGGATTCAAGAAGCTCGGAGAGCCTGACTGTAAACATATAAACACATTTTGAGAAAAAAAAAATCACCAATCAAAAGGGAGACCTTTTTCAACACACACAGATTAAAAAAAAAAATGTCTTACCGTTGCATCCGATGCGTTTGGTCTATGACAAGACAAAATGACACGATGTGAGTAATCTTCGTTGAGTAAATTAAGACGTGTAAATTAGGTGATGCTTGACTATTCTGCCAATCTAATATTAGCCCGAGCATATTTCCCAGGCTATTAGCGTGTGACCGAGTCAAATGAGGTGAAAGCATAGCAGCACGACAACTAAAATGCCTGAAAGAGAACAAGCTGCAGTCGTATCATTGAATCATCATTGCAATACACTCCCCTACTTCCGAACATTCGAGTTACGAAAAACAGTACATATGAACAATTTTGTCAGAACATATGTAGAATTATCTCCACTGTACATGTACATATCTTTAAAGAGCATATATTTTATTAAATGTTTAGTTTTCAGTACAAACCAATACAGGTTACTTATACAAGCCATAAACATCCTTATATAAATCTTTAACATACTTATATAAGCCTTGAACATACATTCCATACAAAATATAGCACGTAAGCAACGAGCAAACAAATTCCACTTATGGACAACCGTTCGGAACGTATATTGTTCGCAAGTTGGGGAGCATCTGTACTCACCCTGGCATAGAGATCAACTCTGCCTTTATGCGAAATCAGTCTTCCCACTTTCTGTATTTATCTTTGGATATTCAGTCCTCTGTATTTTGTAATTTCTTTATTAAGTTTTCTGGAACTTTGTGACTTGAAATACCCTATTTTCCGGTGTACAAGGCACACCGCAGTATAAGGCACACCCCCAATGAATGGTGTATTTTTAAAAACTTTGTCCATATATAAGGTGCACCTTCAAGGAATGAAAAAAAATGTTTTCCAAATACACAAATATATAAAACACAAGGCATAGCACATTATAAGGCGCTACAGTAGAGGCTGGGGTTACGCAATACTTCATCTACAGGGGTAAATGGAGTCAGTGGTTGCTGACAGTAGTTGTGAGACCTGTTGTGGCTCAATATTACTTCACATATAAAGTGCACCTGCGTATAAGGCGCAGGGTCATCTTTTCTAGAAAATCAAGGCTTTTGGGTGCGCCTTATACGGCGGAAAATAGTACATTTATCACCCTGCTTGACAGTATACTGTACACACGAAGACACAGACTGACCGAGTGTGTGTCTGGCAGATGTCTGTGAGGGTGTCCAGATGTCGGGCTTCTAGGCTAGGCGAACTTCTTGTACATCGACTTTCTGTGAGGATAAAAATGATGACAATGAATATACTGGTGACACTTCAAACTTGGTCCGATATCTAGACTATTTGACTTTCGATCAGCTCACTGAACTGGGTTGTAATTGCACAGTAAGATGGGCTCAAAGTGACGTAAGTAAACTGACCAGGTTTCAGGACAGATGGACTCAGGAAGTAGGCAATCTTGCTCTCTCTCTATCTATCTGAGCCCCCTAGCGCAAAGTCAGTTCACTTCTTTGGCAACAAATTGATTTTAAAAAAATGCAGCATGAATATGGAGGTGGTTTCTATATTGTTAAGTACAATACAACACAATACAATACATATTGATTTATATAGCACTTTAAAAACAGCTGAAGCTGTAACAAAGCGCTTCACATGGACAGCTATCCTATACAGGAAATAAAGCAGTGACAAAGATAGTACAAAGCACCAGGGAGTAAAACCAAGATCAAGTCGGAATCATGCAGAGTGGAATGCCAAATAGTACAACTGAGTTTTGAGACAAGTTTTTCAGTATTCAACTAAAGTTTTTTAACACAACTAGTCCTATCTAATTATAAACATTCAGGAAAATAAATAAATAAAACAAAATGAAAATAAATCAATAAAATAGCACGCGTTATTGTAAATTACCCCATTGTTTCTGCAGAGCATTCAGGTTGTCCAACACTCGCTGGTGATAAAGCCTCTCCAATTGAATGCACTGTAAAGCCAACTGGTCTGAAAAGCACAAGTTAAAGAAAATACGTAATGGCTCTAGAGATACAACATATATAGGCTGTATTCATCGTCCTGTCTTCTTTGTCACAACTTCTGTCATGGCAGGGAGAAAACAGGAGGACAAAGTAAAACGGGTGGAGGATGAAGTAGCGCTCATGTTTATTTATGTATATGTGCAAGCAACCATAATACAATACTTCTTTGACTCGGCTCAATAACCCTCTCTCACCAAACAGCCTTCTATGCATGCAGAGATGCCATGTAGGGCAAGCTCTGCCTTGTATTTTACTTAAAAAGCTTTTTTTTACTCCCCTCAAATAATATTCCCTTCTGTTTTTTTTTGATATCGCTCTACCAATGAATAACTCTCATATTTTGGCGGATTACAGTATATTGCGATTCACTGATTAGGACTACAAGAACACTTTGCTTGAGTATTTGTTTGACTAAAGAGAGGAAGACATCAAGACCAGTAGTTTTGTCAGATGCTTTCTGCTGTCTTATATCCATTTTTTTTTTATTATGGACAAATGAATTTCAGTTAGGTGTGCACACAATTTATAGTCAAAAAGAGATTATAAATATTAGGACTTGCAGTGTACAAAGTAGTAAAAAAATCTGCATACCACCCAAAAAAATAAAAATAAACTAAGCGCATTAACACATGCAATGATAAGGATACAATCTTCATGATGGACAAAGGACTCAGCAATCTGCAAGGAGAGATAACAACCGTCAAATCATGTCATGCGTGATCATTTCAGAGAGAAGAATCACTACGGTGATGAAATTAGATTCAGCCTAAATGCAAGTAAAAGGAAAGAAAGAGGAAGAACTTCAGGACAATAAGGCGACGCCCCAATAGAAACTCTACCTCTTGCCAGCCAGTGTCAGTGTCACTTTTATGTAGCTCCGCTGATTACTGAACAAGTGTGCATGTGTCTCAAGTGTGAGCTAGAGCAAGAGATGAGACAAACAGCTCTCACATTTCAACTTAAAGGAGCAGTACCGATTTCGAAGGATCTATTAGCAGGGGAAAAGAACACTATCAAATCTGCATGTTAAATAAAATAATGATACACAGTCCAAAATAACCGCTGTGACCTTAAAATATCTCTTTTTATGCCTATTAAACTAGTTTCTGCAGAGTATCGCCGTGTGGGTCTGACAGTGTGTGACACTTCATTAAAGGACAAGTTGTGTCCATAATTTGTAAAATGGCTTCAAATGACTTCTACTGAGCGTATTTTAATAAGATTCTGCCGCATATAGATATATTTTACGTTTTAAGACTCGCTCTGAATATTCAGGAAGTCTTGTTTTTCAGTTGGTGACGAGTCCGTACGTGACGTCACGAAAGGACAGCCCCCTGACCGTAAAAAGACACATTGTAGCAGTCCTACCGTCTGAGAACCGTGTTGCACCCAAAAGTCGCCAGAAGAGGGGCATCCTAGCTCCATATAAGGAATTTATCAGCCTGTGGAAGCGGAGGTGGCCACTAGACGTCGCCATTTTGTGCCTCTTTTTTTTTAGGAGTAGAGATTTCCCCCCAATGTTGCCTCAAAATGGCACATATAATTCTTTAATCAATTGCAAACATGTATGCTTTCCTCTTCAGAACTATTTGAATCGTTCATAACTGGATGTGTAACAAGAAAGCATATTCTCCGAATCTGAAGCCATTGTTTTGATTCACAAGCAATGCAAGACGTCTTGGTGTAACATCACGAACTGGGGGCGGGACTTTCTGAAAATGCCCAATTCGCAGCTCAATTTTTTTCAGATTTTGGACACTTTAAGTCATTTTTATTGGTGTTTTGCATTTGACTAAAAATATTATACTGCGTGTTTTGGGTATTTTAGATGCTATCAAACGTTTTTCTGATGTCAGTTAAAAAACAAAAAAGTGACGTCGGTTGTCCTTTAAGCTAATGGCTGTACCTGCTGACTTAGAAGCATATATGTAATGTACATTGTCACTGCCCCGTGAAAAAAACATGGATGTTTATGTTGATTTTTGACATTGTAAGACACTTCATGTTAACAGGGTGACCAAAATGCAACACAAAACAAGGGTGAATGAATGAATGAACAAATGAATGAACGAACGAACGAATGAATGAATAACTTGTATTTCATTCACTCATTCACTACCAGACGTGCAAAAATGTATCCACTCCAGTGTCAGGGTTTTTGTCATTGTCACATGAATTCCAGGACCCACAGACTATTGAGTTTTAGGACTACATAAATATTCAATGCAGCGTTAGACTCTCTTCTTTCATCAGAAAAAAAGAGTTAATTCCTAAATTATATGGGTCTGGAGTTATATGAGCTTGAAATGATGGTGGCTCTCCAAAAAACAATGCAATACTGTACATACATATTGGTTTATATTGCGCTTTAACAACAGTTGAAGCTGGAACAAAGCGCTAACATGGAAAAAAGAGAAATGCTGCCTCCTTGTGGAAAGGAAAACCCATTGCCAGAGGTCATAGCCAGCGGTTTATTGGCACCCAAGCATGAAAAAACACATTCGGGAATGACGCGCTACGTCATATTTTCAATTCCCGAATCTTGCCTAGCTGATAGCAAACTCTCGGCTATTTCAGAGTAATGATAACTGGGTATATGTGTTGTGAATAAAGTACAGTGTTGTGTGGCTGTTTTAAAATGTCAACATACATATAAGTAAATAATGTGTATTTTTAAGTGTAAAAAAATAGGGGACATTTAGTGATTAAATACAAATTAAAAAATGGTGACCTGGTGAAGTTCTTGTGGAAGGCAAGTATGATCTCCTCTCTTGGCCAACTGCTCCAGCGAATCCATCAGAGTTGAGATGGGCCTTATGGTAGGCACTGACGAGGAAGTATACGGATCTGTGTGGATAGGTGTCATTTGAGAAGTGGATTGTGAACCAGTCGTCGTATGCCGTGTCGAGGCAGCAAATGGCTGCGCTGCTTGACTATTATATGGGTCGGAAGTCATGGGATTTATGACGGATGTCGTCCCTAAGTGAAGGTCAGATAGACTCGGGCATGTGAGCCCTTCAATGGAGGGAGAGGAAGTAGGAAGAGGTTCTGAAGCGGCGTGCACATTTGTGGCAGTTGTTGCTGAGATATGTTCAGGCCCATCAGTGGAAGTCAGGTTTGTGTCTGAGGTTAAAGATAGATGAGTAGACAGCACGAGCTCTGTGACGAAGGCATGTCCTGGTGTGCTGGAAGCAAACCCACCAAACTCAACTTCACTTTGACCCAGACATGATGTTTCCTGGAGGGCAGGAGATGTAGGCTCTGGACTTGTCCCAGGACTGAATGGATTCCCCTGCAGACTTCCTATAGAGGAAGAGGACATCACATAAAGTGTAAGCGCGTTTTATTTTTATACGTCGCAGGTTTCGGACAAAGGACGCATAGAGTTGTATGTATATTTACGTAAATTTTGAGCTTTCTGAGACAGTTGTGAAAAGTGTTCTCCATTTGTTTATTTACAGTACATCTCTATTTTATTCCTCTCAAGTATGGCGAATTGAACTCACTTCAGAAGGAGCAGCACAATGGCAAGTAAAATGAAGCAAAATGAATGAATGAATCAATGAAAAGTGTTTCAGACATTGTATTCATTTAAATTGTGTCATTGTTGTAATTACAACAATATAACCCCAGACTGTAATGAAACCATATTTGTCAATGTGAATGTGAGCATTAATTTTAGTTTTACTCCCTGGTGCTTTCTACTATCTTTATGACGGCTTTATTTCATGTATATGATAGTTGTCCATGTTAAGCGCTTTGTTACAGCTTCAGCGGTTGTTAAAGCGCTATATAAATCAATATTCATTGTATGTATTGTTAACTCATTCACTGTCAGACGTGCAAAAATGTGTCCAGTCCAGTGCCAGGGTTGTAGTCATTCTCACTCGAATTCCTAGACCCACAGAATATTACGTTTTAGGACAGCATAAACATTCAATGCAGTGTAAGAAACCTTAGACTCTCTTCTTTCATCTGAAAAAATGAGTTAATTCCTAAATTTTATGGGTCTGGCGTTATATGAATTTATATGAGAGTGGCTGTCCAAAATACAATGCAATACATACTTATTGGTTTATATAGCGCTTTAACAACAGCTGAAGCTGGAACAAAGCGCTAGCATGGATAAATAAGGATATGCTGCCCCCTTGTGGAAGTAAAAAACCATTGCCAGAGGCCATGACCAGGGCTTTATCGGCACCCAAACAAGAAAAAAACTAAACCCGAACAAATTCGGGAATGGCGCTCTATACGTCATATTTTCAATTCCAGACTAAATTTGTGAATGGCAATGAATGAGTTAATGGCTGTTTTGTGTTTGGTTAGTGACCATTCTAGTATGTAACTCAATATTAAGCAGTGTAGTCAGAATTAACCGTTGTCTATAATTCTATCATATTTACTTTAAAAAAGGTATTCACTTTTTGTCTGTGTCATGTCACCTGCTTTGTGTACCTGTTTCTGAATAGGAGGAATCGCTCATGGGTGTATCTGGAAACTGGCAGTGAATTTGGCAACTTGATGCCTCCGATTCCTCCTCTTCATCCTTCATCAACTCATCAGTATCCTGTTCATTGCTTGGGCTTTGGTGTCTTTCCAACTCGTCCAACTTGTTCTCCCCATTGTTGCAGAGAGGTGCTTTCAAGGGGAGTCCAGCTTTCAAATGGTTTTGTAAAGCTGACGTCTGTTCAACATGGGTGGCTGGGTTGGTCTCATTGAGGTTTTGAGGTTGGGCAGTACGAGGTTCCGGGTTGGGTTTGTTATCACAACAGTCGTCCTCACCAACCACAACTTGTGACATTACTTTGTCCTTGTTGCCCTCATTGTCCAATTGACCTAGAGTCAATGGGCAAAAATATTAACATAATGAAAGAGACATTCAATAATTTCACAATGAGCTCATAAATTTTACCACATATCTAAGTAGGTGACTTTTTGAGTATGCAAACTTAGTAACTATTTGGAGCTACTGGTGAATTGATTCAAAAACAATGCACAATAAATACATTTAATATAAACATGAAATTCAACGTTAATATTTGGGGCACGCAAACATTGGACACGTTTCCTTGAGGCTTTGAGATTACATTTATCACGCTTACCACCATAATCCATCAGGCTCCACCTTCACAGTTTTTGACCTTTCAGCTTGCTCTCGCCAACTAAGCAAACCCTCCACCCAGTCACAAGAGAGAAATGAAGAAATGCCGCTGTGAAAGGGAAAAAACAGATGACACAAGTTAACTAATAATCTGCTCATCTGACTCATCAGTGAGTCAGCGCGATAGGGGTAAAAGGGGAAGAAAAAAACAGGTCTAACGTCATTCCTGAGGTGCCAAACAAATCATTCTGGCCCCGAACTACAACCCTATGAGCACATCGTAAGTGTCCCAAAGATATAATCTAAAACTCATTGCAAACACCAGTGTCACAACTTGTAGAACAAGAATTTGCAAACCTCTCTGTTTGTACTGCATATTTGTATTACCTGGAAGTTCGACAACAAATCATCGGAACATTCGGAACTATGCAGAATCATGTATACAAGTCAAACCCTGTATAATGAAACTAAAAAAAGGGAAACAAAGTGTTATGTGCAATGTAATGTAGCATTTGCAAGAAAAAGTTAAAGCGGAACAAACAATTCATCCTGTAGATCAGTCAATGCCATGAATTGCACTTTTTGATAGAACATGACATCACATTACACAACACTGTATTGTCTGTGTAAGCTCTCAGTCGTACAGGAGTGGTCCATCAATGAAAAGGTTTCTTCAGCCGTCATCTGTACTTCTTTGAAGGTGTCGGACGTTTCGCTTCTTTATTTAGTTGTTTTATGAAAATCCTTCATTAAACCGGTTTGGTGGGGTGAGGTTCAATCTGGATGGTTCATACAATAGCCTTCTTAGGCAACATAGGATTAGTAATACTGATGAGGTGATACCGGTCGAAGTGGGGCAATCAGGCCAGTCGTTAGTCAGCACAATAGGAACAATCAGTGGAGCTGCAGGGAGTAGTCCTCTGCTCCCCCCAACCTGAGAGCAGGGACCTATCACAGCAGAGTCCGGCACCGCCATGTCTGGACACTAGGGATATATATATATATATATATATATATATATATATATATATATATATATATATAGGGCCTAAACTACCAGTTTCAGTTTGCTGATGAAGTTTCTTGGATAAGAAGCGAAACGTCCGACACCTTCAAAGCCTTATTTACTTTAACCTGCTGTATGTGACTGACAGTAATTCTCAGACAGCAGAGCATCATCATTTTTGCAAATAAAAAAATAAATCAATGTCTTCACGTAGGCGACTGGCCTTTGGATTGTCAACACCCTGTAGGGCTGACAATTGAACTCAAAAGTACAAATGAGTTTTGCTTATCCTTGGACAAAGTACATAAATGGTCCAACTGGGCAAAGGGATGATTAGTGTATATTTTTGTTTGCATGAAAGGGTATAAATGAGTGCTAAGCCTATATAAAAACCTTTCAACAAACTGAACTGCTATATTTAATACACTTTTTACAAAAGCAACGGTAGGAGTAGAACTCTTGACCGAGAATGTGAAACTTGCTGCTTGCTCTTTAAACCAAATGGAGGTTCTTGTGAAGAATAAAATCCCATGGTAGGGGTTCACGATTGCATTTTTTCAGTTGCAACTTGGACGCATTCAGAAAAGCTCAGGGTGACAAAAGTTTAGATGCACTGGTTTATGTTAAATATCGGAGACCGCAGCAATGATCAAAACACAGGACGAGACAGGTTCATGTTGACAGAGTTGAAGTTGATGAGATTCTTTGTTGGGGGATGAGTGACAAGGACATACAGGATCATGAATGAGCTCATCAGAGGCAATAGTAGACTTAAAGGACAACCGACATCATTTTTTTGTTTCCTAACTGACATCAGAAAAAAAAGTTTTATAGCATCTAAAATACCCAAAACACGCAGGCTGATATTTTTAGTCAAATGTAAAACACCAATAAAAATGACTTAGTCTCCCAAAACTACTTCTGAGAAAGTTTCCATTTCAGAAGGTGCCCCCTTGTTCGTGACGTCACGCCAAGACGTCTTGCCTTGCTCGAGAATCAAAACAATGGCTTCAGATTCGGAGAAGATGCTTTCTTGTGACTCATCCAGTTATGAATATGATTCAAATAGTTCTGAAGAGGAAAGCATAAATGTTTGCAATTGATTAAAGGAGTCCTCCCATATCAATTCGAGCCGTCAATGACAGCAATGTAGCACCCAGAAAATGCAGAAGATGGCACCCGAGCTCCGTTGGAAATGGGCTGATTTGTCTACTGGGAATTTGTGTCAGCGAATATCAAATAGTTGTCTTGGTGCAACACACAACGATTCACCATCGCGTTATTTATGTGTTTTCCTTCTAATTTCGCCATCAACACGAAGTTTTCAGACCAAAGTACAGCAAAATGCATTGTGTGTGGCTTTCTCGGTCAGGGGCGTTCCAAACGTGGCGTCACGTGGGGATCGTCATCAACTCAAAAACAAGACTTCCTGAATATTCAGCGCGAGTCTTAAAATGTAAAATATAGCTATATGCGGTGGAATCTTTGTAAAATATGCTCAGTAGAAGTCATTTGAAGTTATTTTACAAATTATGGACACAACTTGTCCGAAGGCGTCGGTTGTCCTTTAAGGGTTTTTCGGTTTTGAAGCAAAGCTACAGGCAGCAGATTGGATAGGACGTGCAGAGGATGGACATTGGATATCAGTTGAAAGATGTCGGAAATGGGGCACGCAGGTGGGAGGGAAGAGGAAGAACAAAGAGGAAATTTATGAATGGGGTGAGGGGACAAGAGATGCAGAGGACACAGAGATACAAGAAGACGATATCCTGTGTTGAAAGGACATAAGATACAATCAACATGTTATTCGTACATTGAGATTTCACCAGTAAAAAACCCATGCCGAATCTCATTGGTGTATTACTTGCCATTGTTTCTTAAATCATCAGCATCCCAAAGTGTCTCTCCCCCACAGAGCTGCCTGTCCATCCAACCACCCATCCTCTCTACAGGGGGTCATAAATAATGAAAGACATGAGGAATGGAAAGAACTGGCAGGACAGAAAAAACTAAAGCCACCCAAGAGAAATGCCTAATTCTACAGTGCAGTATATGGACAGGCTACATGACAAACCACAAGAGCAGAACATTATCACACCAATAGTATGTTCACAATCAATTAACGTTATGGTGTCCGAAATGTCCCTCGGGTATGTATGATTAGCCTGGACCTGTACATGGTTTATAGTTCAGTGGCACAGATTCCCTGTGACACGACACGCCTTTATGTGGTGCAAGCAAGCACATAGTTCGGTTCGGCGACAAACGTGCGAGATTACGTCTAAACATCCACGTGATTGCTTTAACATTGGCTAGTTGGTGAATGTGTGACTTTAAACAACACTATGATGCGGGTCACGGGTATTGTGGTCTACAGTTACGATAATTAGCATGATCGTAACGTTATCTGATCCAAAATTCACATGGCGCGGAGGACGAACTAACCACACCACTTTACTGTCTAAGTCAAGACAGGAGGTTGTATATCATTTTTCATTAATGGTTACCAATTTGAGTCGGAGTGGAGAGTTGAACCGCACGGGTAGCTAACGTTAGCTCGCCGTTCACATCTGTACTACACAAAACATTTGAGCCATTTAATTATGTCATTGGACATTCGTATGCTTTAAATAACCTTACTTTTCGTTAGGTTCTGAAGGAGCATTGGTTTCGCATCGTCGATGGGCAGGTAATCCAACGGCGACGTTACCTCTCGCTGGCAAGGTTGAAGAAAAGGTGACAGCTATGATCTGAGTCAGTGACACCTTGCTGATGTTGTCGCAGTTACCGATATCGGCCACCGAGGGCGATGTTGCTAACATTTATTTTAGGCGGCTTGGTGCCGGCCGAATATAAATTTGTGCAAACCGATAAGGTGGCAAACACAGCATTTAGTTCCTTCAAAGGGATTATTTTTGTATTATATCCTGAAATGACTGATTTATTGTAAATACAAATAGTGTTAAACATAACCGGTTTTGTATACAAATTATTTCTTGTCTTAAGTCTTTCTTAAATGATCCATTTAATTCTTGGAATTTTATTTAAAAAAAACTAACGTTTCTAACCTCACAACTAAGTTGTAGATGGGGTTTAAAAAGAGGAGCTAAAATATGTGTGTAGATGTATAAAACTGTTTGTCGAAACAGCAAAACTACAAATTTTGTAACAATTTCAGAATTTGTTGATTGCATTTGCTTTTGTAATGTGTATACAATTGAAAGATTATTTTACAGACAGCCAACCAATCAATATCAAGGGAAAATGGCTACATGAATCTTCTTTTCCTTTTGGCTTTTCCCTTCATCCCTCCATCTTTCCCTTCATCTAGCCTGGTTTTGTGCATCCTCTTCTCTCACAGCAGCGACCTTCATGCCATGTCAAAATGGCTACATGAATGCATAAACATAACTCTTCATAATATACATGCTCACGGGGTCAGATTAAATAACAGAACACAGAAAAATAGTGGTATACCTCTATTGCAAAAAATTGTGTAATTAAAACAATTTTATGACAAAAATGTGAGCATGGTACAATGTACATTTAAATGATGTGGCTTGTAAATATTGCTCACAAATTACCACATTGTGACATAGTAGAAAAGTGAAATGTTTAACTAAAAACATACAGGATAGAAAACAATGGATTTTTTTTCAAAAGCTTTTTTAAAATGTGCAACATACAAGCTCTAATACGGTTTCTAAAAGCGATTGGATGAACTAGCATACATGTTAGATTTTAGGGGCCTACCTCAATGTTTACAACCATGAAGGTCAACACACATGAATGTATTTTGCCACATGAGAAAATACAGTTGTGGTCCATTCATCTGCGGTTTACATTTGAGGAGCAATTGTATGCACCTGAGAGTTCCATCGTATATCATTCCAATTGACCTTGTCCGTTTTATACAACCATTGTTATTTATATTTCACTGCTAATAAATTAGACACAAATTTCATAGATGAACATAATTTTGTCAGTTATGCCCACACTTCAGCCCGATCTCTCTGTCCCAATGTTCTCCATGATCTCTTCATAAAGCCAGCTCTGAGCGAAATCCTGGCTCTTCTCCATCAACTGAAACAGCTGAAGATATTGCCTGGGAAAAACTTGACCTGTCATGATATCTTCTGGAAGTCGCATCTCAGCCAACAATTTACTCCCGCTGTCAGGTGACCAAAGACTGAGAAAAAGAAAATTGTAGAAAATGAATATTTATCATAAAACTCTTCATTTGCAAACTTCTTTTATCATTTACATTCAGAAAACACCCACTACACTACACAAACAAAAAACACTGTTTCCCTTACAAGATTCATCGAGATGATATTTAACATTCTTCACATTTGAATGGTGCAAGAGTGTGATTGCTTACTTAAGCTTTTTAATAAGTTTCTCCTTCCTCTTTGCCAAACATTGTTTGACCATCACCAAAAGGGTGGAGGCATTTGCAGGCGTGAGGCCAGCAGAGAACAAATCGGCCCGCGGACGCAGACGAACCAGACACATGTGATCGTTTGGAAGCTGAGAAGTGAAAGTGAAAGAAGGATAATGAAAAAAAGATGTATTCAATTCAGGTTAGTGTATAAATTGAATAGGTCATTACAACGCCTTTGGGTGAAGGTACAGTCTTTTTGGACCCCACAAACGACTCCCAGGGCTCCTGTAAACATCAATGAACAGACTTGACAATTTGTTAAGATATTGAAACAAATTTCAGTCGTGCATACGTATGTGGAGCTTATTTTGTAAGGTACCTTCTGTTAGTAACTTTTAAACCAATAAAAACAAAACTTTTCTAACCACGTAACTACATTCTGTGTCAACAGTTTTTTTAGTCCCGGATACGCTATGATTGGATGAATATTTAATTTTACCTTGTGAAGGAGTTCAATATCACAGGCCATTTGCCAGAAAACACTGAAGGCTTTGTAGTGCCTCATTTGACCGGGAACTGCCACCATAGTCTGACAGAGAAATCATGCAAATACAATTCAAGTCAATGGTTTGTATTGTGCCAGTTGGTTACATTCAGTAAATACTCAGGATGCAAAGCGACCAGTATCGGGCATCGGGTGTACTCATGAAAATTCTACATAATTCGGGCTGACATTCTTTTGAGGCAGGCGTAATGTCACTTTGAGGTGACACTACGAAATGGAAGACATGCAAATTTCCCCATTGTGGGACGAATAAAGGTTTTCTGATTCTGAAGACAAACTCTTTGCCGTGGCTGAATACCAGGTTTTGTGGATGAATGCCCATCCATTTTCTGATCAGCTTTATCCTTACAAGGGGGCTACTGTAGCCTATCCTAGCTCTCTTCAGGCTGGTAACTGAACCAGTTGCCAGCAAATGTCAGGGCATACGTAGCCAAACAAACATTCGTGCTCACACTCACACTCACACCAAGAGACAAATTAGAGTGTGCAATCCCGACGACCATGCATGCTTTTTGGAATCTCAAAGGACATCGGAGTACCTGTAGAAAACTCAGTGAGAACATGCAAACTCCACACAAGAAGGAGTGTTTTCATTAACACACATTATATTAATAATAATAATAATAATAAATTTCATGTATCAGCGCCTTTCAAAACTGTCAAGGACACTTTACAGTCACAGGATATTTTTTCTGCGGGTGAGCAGCGGCGGCCACACGCGCCAGCGTTCACTCAACCCATAAGTGACAAAGTAAAATAAACAAACAAAAAAATTACAAATAATATGACAACACAAAGACACAGAGAGTCATTCATTCTTTAGCACTTTCTGTACCCTCTTTGTGACATTGTGATTGTGATAATCATTACACAGTTTGAATGAATCATTTTGTTATGTCATATGGGACTTATTCAGTTAGTCTTGTGCGTACAAGAAAAGTTTTGATTTTAGAATTAGATTATTTTATTGATTTAAATCAACCCTTTGCCATTTAATTGGCTGACATCCTGGCATTTTCTAGTACTATACTAGTACCCTGTATCAAGCACTTAAATGTAAATCTGTTGCGCAGTCAGAAAAAAAAATGTGGTTTTGGTGAATCCTTAGTAAATACTCATTCCAGTATTGAAGTATGGTAGGAATCCTCTTACCATATACTCACGCTCACTCATAAAGAAGTTGAGCTCTATTCTTCCATATCTGTAAATGGACAGCCGTTCAAACAGAGCATAGACTAATTTCAGCAGGGTTGGACGCTCATTATGCCGTGTCAGAATGGCCACAACTTTCACTGGAAACTCTAAAGAGATACAAATAAATATGAATACAATATAACCTGGATAATACAACAAAAGTTTCGGAGTTGTCGAAATGTTTGTTTCACCATCCAACCAGTTGGTTTCTGTGATTCCCAGGTCGGTGAATAGTTTGTCGGTGAACATAAAGTGTGGCTTGTAGCTTCCTCCCCAGACAGGGTCTAATCTGAAGAAGTCACAATGAACCACTTGCAGCTGACCGTCAAGGAGGCTTTCCAATACCTAGAGTGATGGAAAATCATTTAATTCACCTGCGTGTGAAGACTGCCTTCCTCAGCAGTGCACCATCAAATGTTCTTTAGTGCAACCTCCAATGTTGAACACCACAACGGTGTTTCAGAGTTGAGTTAGGGAAGGGGGTATCGTTTTACAGGTGTTATGGTGACAGCTAGGAATAATACAATGTTAGCTAGAATTTTGCTTTCGTGGCCACTGACGGTTTTAAAACAAGAAAAACGTTGAAGTCAACCGTCATCATATAACACAACTTTGGAGGTTGCACTGTACATCCACAGTGCATTCATTATTCAAGCAAGAAGTGTAAATTGTGAAGCTCTTTGTGGATGTTTCTTACCTGCAATTCCTTCAAGAAAGGTTTCTCTGTTTCAAGAGCCACAACTCGTTGAGCTCCAGCATTGAGCAGGGTCTTCGTCAACACCCCAGGACCTATGTCCGACAAATAAACAAATGGAATGAATATTTCCATTCCACAAAAACAATATGGGTGTGCTAAACATCAACTTGCAAAAGTACCTGAATTTATTTTTAATTTTACTGACAAAGAACATACCTGGGTTACATTCAAAGAAAACAGTCTTGGCGTTCTGAAGGTCAGGTCCCAGATGCTGCACTACCAGTTTAGCCAACTCTGGGTCCACGATGAAGCGTTTGGAGTTTCTACAGGTGCGAGCTTGACGTACATTGTCCTCAACTTCACCAATGTCCAGGAAATCATAAAAGCACATCGGACGAAATTGACCCTGAGAAAGATGAACAAAAATGTGAGTTAAATTCATTTGAGTACTCCAATGCTGAGCGTAATAGCAAGCATGTGAACACTACGGTGAGAGTAAGTCATCTAAATACAATGTTCAAGTGTTTTGAACAGGACGGAGCCCTTTGAAGAAAAAAAACAATGTTTGGAAACAAAAGAAAACACCTACCTTCATTGCAACAGCTGACAGGTTCCTGTGTGTGAGTGCTGAGGAGGTAGGTACTCTTTCTACATGAGGGTGCTGGGAGTTTGTACCAAGCGTTGATCGACCAGGCCCAGGAGATAGAGAATCAAGGCTGTAGGTTCTTCTGTGAAACATAGGGAGCCAGGGCACTCTCGGCGCCACCAACATTGTCCTCCGTAAACAGGAGTGACTTGTGATGTCCAGACAGCAAAAGGGGCGTGAGGCCAGCTCGAACAGCCGACAGGCGTGAGTGGACATGTTGGACCGACAGACTGCCATCGGAGCTGAAATGGAATTCAAAAGGCCTGGACAGGTCTTTGTCTAAACAGAATTGAGGAAATAAAATACATAATTTAATAGATGGGTATGTTTCCCAAATCTTAAATTGCAGTACAGTTTTTACATTGGCCATGCGAGCACGTGGGAAAGCAAACGTTGACATCACGTCATATCTACAAATTAGTTATTTAGCTTTTTGCTTTTAAAAATCTAAACCCACGTTTATTAAATGGAATTTTTCCACACCCAAAAAAATGCTTAGGGATGAGGCTGACAAAGTTAGCACATATGCTAACTGTACGCTTCGATCGTTACCCAACCAGATACTTGGCTGTCAGCACAGAAAACATACTCTACCTCAATGTAGCACTTCTCTGATATGTTCAATTGTAGGAAAGGCCACCTTTCAAAATCTTTCAGTGTCGCCCGTTTGCCCGTAAACCCCGTGACATTGAGCTCTATGCATTCTGACCCCACATTTGTTGTCAGAGAAATCGCTCGTGGTGTTGCAGTCGCATAATTTGACGTCATTGATACAGCCAAATTGTTCCGGGCACTTTGACGGAAGACTTTAGTGGGGAGGTCGGATCCACACCAGTTTAAAGACAACACCGCTAACTTGTATACCATTATAAACTTATACCATATAAGTTTATAATGTTGTCTAATCAGTACTGTTCCTCTATGTAATTGTCTGTATTGTGATATGACGGGGCCGGGGGTGAACTGTCGGCTACGTTATTAACAAACAAAACGCCATATTTTAAGAACAATTGTAAATTATTTGAAAATATGTGCTTATTGTTTTTCCAGTTTCTTTGCTACCGCCAATGGATTTTAGATTTTGTTGTGCACAAAAAATAAAAATGTGCGTCAACGCCGCCGCCATGTTTAATGTGGCTCAGTCGCGGATGCGGTCATTTCAAAATGCTTAGCAAGTCTTCATTCGCCGTCGCATGTTCGTGGTGTAGCCCGCGTTTGATATTGGGAACAATTAGAGATTTATTCTGGAAAATTGGGATTTCACCATATCGGAGAAGAGTTTCTCGGACTGAGTCGGAAGTTCCTCCAGTCCGCTAGCGTGGTGGGCGGATAGAAACAAATCCGTATCGATGCTGTAGTCGATATTGTCGATTGCAGCCGGAAATAAACAACTTCCCAGCTGGTTTA
Organism: Hippocampus bargibanti; assembly: GCF_051943395.1. Lineage (NCBI taxonomy): Eukaryota > Metazoa > Chordata > Actinopteri > Syngnathiformes > Syngnathidae > Hippocampus > Hippocampus bargibanti. Next base: position 24,883,655 of record NC_142736.1, on the reverse strand, counting down.
CTGTACGTTTTATGATGCTAATCTAAAAGGCACGTGTTATATATTGTCTATTTTACTGTCAATGTATCTTGTATTTTATCTTTAAGATTAATGCGTCCCAAGTGAGGCTCAGAGCATTTCCCAAATCATTTCCTGGTCCAACCTACTAATAATATATACGAAAACAATTACAAGACCAGGCCATCAATATTTATTTAAAATAGTATGAATTCAATTTCTTATTCAGGATTCATCTGAATCACTCATAATATTGGTATCGTTATCACGATACTGTTAATGGTTACGTTTACTTGGTGTCAGATCGACAATAAATATGCACAGACGCACACCAGTTTCTCACTCTTCTTCCGGGTAGATAACTGCAGTCAGGTGTTGCCGTCCTCCTCTGCGATTTACTGCTGTCATCATGGCGAATGTTCTCACATCATCCAGCAGACCTTACCATTTGGTGATCTTCGGAGCCTCCGGTTTCACGGGACAGTTTGTGGTGGAGGAGGTAGCCCGGACGGCGTCTGAGGGTCCACGAGGGAACCTGAATTGGGCCGTAGCTGGAAGGAGCAGGCAGAAGTTGGAACAAGTTTTGGAGCAAGCTGCCTCTGTCCTCTGTATGTATCGGGGTTACTTTAGTGGCTTTCAGAACGTATTCCTGTTTTTATTTTATTGGCGTGTAGTTGCTGAGTATTGCCTTTTTGCTTGACTAAATACAGTAAAACATTGAATGACCATTCGATTGGCATTCTAAGACTTATCTGATTTCACCTTTATTCAAGTCTACTGATAACTGAATTGGTAATTTGGACCTTCGCTGCTGAACTCCAAAGTACAACGCCCGCTAACAATGCAAATCGCTGATATTCAACACAAATTTTGCGACGCATGTGCAAAAGGGTATTTTTGGAACATGATCTGCAATGCCTAGGTTGGAACGTGATGCAAAACGCGAATCAAGTACAGGTATGTGAATAATTTTCCAGGTCCACAGTGGTTTCCATGTAACATTCTAAAATTGGAAAGTTAAGCCCATCGCTAGATTAAAACCGGGGAACATTTCTGTGTCCATGGCAGAGGATTAGATGGGCATGGTTTGATCGTCTCTTTCATCCCCTCCTCACCCACATTTGTCTTTGTCTTTTGGGAGTGTACAACAGCTGATGGAACATACCAGGTCCAATCTTGAATTTCAATGAACAGCAAAGAGAAGTGATGGGGTTTCAACCCAGTCACTTTTATGCATTACATCCCGTTGAGCCCCCATGCAGTTTATCAAAATCAAAAAGTGTCCAATATGTTTTTTTTTTTTCAATTGGAAAGAGGTCCCAGGACCCCCCCGCCACCCAAATGAGGAATAAGCGGTACGGACAATGGATGGATGGAAATTGTGGCTGTTGTTAATTCCATTTTTGATCCAAGGCAGATGGATATGTTAAAGTATTAATTTTTCAAGAACACTGAAACAGCGATCTTTCTTCTTTAAGATCCTTGTACAACGCGTTATTGGTGGTGTTTTGTCTTAAGTACTCTATAAATGCAGTTCAGATTTTTTCTTTTAAGTTAATGTATTTCACATTGTGCGCAGTGAATCAGTTGAAACACTAAACTGAAATAAATCAGTTTTTCCATGACGTTCTGTTTAACTGAGAAGCACCTGTGCGAGAAAGATTTTGGTTTCCTCAACTGAATCTTCCCCTCTTTTAAAGTGGTGGTAAATTGGGGGAAATCATGCCAGCATACTCTGAGGTTTGCGAACAATTGATGTCCTGGTCACTTTTCATGTTGGATTCCACTGAAGCTCTTCTCGCATTGCAGCAAAGCCCGACCTAAGGACCCAAGTGGACATCATTATTGCAGATGTAGAGGAACCTGACTCTCTGGCAGCCATGTGCAAGCAGGCTGTCATTGTTCTCAACTGTGTGGGACCTGTAAGTAGAACACCTCTTTTTTTAATGAAGCGAGAGTTTGCTGAGTCTAGTGACGCGTACATTTGGAGCCAACATTTACATTATTATTCCCTTGTGACTGTTGACCCCCCCCCCTTCCTCTGACCATCTCACACACTGCAGTATTCATTTATACAATGAAAGCCACAGTCTGATAGCGCACAAAAATGTGTTGTGTCCAGCAATGCTGCTTTGCATCTAGTAACTTATTCAGGTTCTTTTTTCCAAACAGAAATCTGCCCAATTACTCACAACTGTTTACCCGATCAGTAACTAAACCGGGACATGAAATATACCACGTAAAAGAAAATTATTTATTTGATTGAGGGATAGCTGTAATATTTTCCGCATCGATTTGTCTTTGTGTTAACAGTACCGGTTCTTTGGTGAGCCAGTGGTTAAAGCCTGTGTGGAAAATGGTGCTCATCACCTTGACATCTCTGGAGAACCTCAGGTACGTGTGGAGTTGAGATATTACCGAACCAATGGATAACATCATGCATAGGCCTGCTGAATCAAAAGACTTCTATGCTCAAATTAAATTTAATACTGCAAATCACTAGACTATGTGATTATGAATAAGTTAAACATTTCCCGTCATTCTGCAAAGGAAGACAAGTGCTCAGAAGATATGATAAAAGGAGAAAACCTTGATTTATCTCACAATGGAGAAATTCGCATTTTAAAGCAGCAAAATTTGGAGGGGAGAAAGTTGAAAAAGAAATGGAGCGTTTCATTTTATCTATCCGTAAAGAAACTCGCTGTTTTCCAATTTTACGTCACATTTTAATTTTGCAATTAGAATTTTGTCAGTGTGTTTTGCTAAAAGCCTTTTCTACATTTCTTAATTCGAAATTCAAACCATATATTTTGACATTCAAGTAAAAACATGGCAACTATCATGTGGTGCATTACATATTGATTTATATAGCGCTTTAACAACAGCTGAAGCTGTAACACAGCACTTAACATGGACAACTATCATGTACAGAAAATAAAGCAGTCACAAAGATAGTAGATATTATATAAAGATAGATGTGTTGAATGTTTTGTTTGTTTTTTAAAATACACACAGGATATGACGGACTGACTATTCTCATGAGGTGCTCTACTCAATATCCTGTGACTGTAAAGTGTCCTTGAGAGTTTTGAAAGGCGCTTATAAATGAAATGTATTATTATTATTACTGTTTTGTGTTTGTGTGCAGTTTTTGGAGGGCATGCAACTGAACTACCATAATCTGGCGGCTGAAAAGGGCGTGTACATCATCGGAAGCTGCGGATTTGACTCCATACCTGCTGACATGGGGGTCCTGTACACCAAAGAGCAGTTCAAGGGTACACGGATATTCTTGCATTTTTGCATGATTCCAACCAACTGTTGAACTCTACTTTAAATTTTCTTTCTCCCAAATTACCAATATTTTGTCATGTCGTCTTCAGGTACTCTCACTGCATTGGAGAGCTTCCTGACTGTCGATTCTGGTCCGGATGTAAGTGAAAAGATTCCAGATGTTGAGGAAGATTTACTTCATGTGACTGAATGTGTTTCGTCGTCTCCCAACAGGGAGGATGCATCCATGATGGCACCTGGCAGTCCGCCATCTATGGCTTTGCAGACAGCCAAAATCTTCAGAGTCTTCGCCGGAGGTTTAACCATAAACCGTTGCCTTCCGTTGGCACCAAGCTGAAACGCAGGTATTGTATCTTTTTCAGCTCCGTTTTTGAAGCTTTACAAAACTTACTGTAGTTTATCTACCATGTGCCTACCATTATTTATTTTTTTATAGTGTAGAAATATGTGATGTCATCACATGTAGTAAAAGAGAGCCATATTTGCCCTCTATTTAATGCTGAGTAAACAGCAAAATGAACAAACACAATGGCCCCACTCATTCCGGAGCTGCTGTCAATCACAGCTAACGCCCAGACACTCGCATGCTGACTCTCCATCGTTCGAGTTAATAAACCTCCTGACCCGCAGCATTCGAACGGGGCTTTTATCAAGTTATTTTTTTTTTTTATTTTGGCAAAAGGCTCAGGACTAATTCCCCTTAAAAATCTTGTAATCACAGTTGAATACTGTACTGAATTACATACAGTACATGTATGTTTTTGATTTGAGGAAGTTGATAAACAGTGGTTTAAAAAATTAAAATGTGTTGGAGAATTAAAGCTGAACTGAACGGTGTCTTTTGTAGGGGTACGCTGTTCCACAGTAACGAGATCCAGCAGTACACAGTGCCCTTCATGGGTTCTGATCCGTCTGTCGTCAAGCGAACACAGCGGTTCCTGGTGGAAGAAAATCAAGACACTCCAGTTAGTGTTTGTAAAAAAATAAATAATTGCAATCCCTTCCCATTTGACATAATAGGAAATTGCATCAGTCTATCACCTTCATAAAAACTTTGTTCAGTGCACAAATAATGTGTTAAAGAACAACCGACACAATTTTTTTTTTGTTTCCTAACTGACATCAGAACAACCTTTTATAGCATCTAAAATACCCAAAACACACAGGCTGATATTTTAGTCAAATGCAAAACACCAATAAAAATGAGTTTGTGTTCCAAAACTATGTAGTACTTCAAAATGACCTCGGAGATGTTGAATTTCAGAAGGTCCCGCCCCCTTGTTCGTGACATCACGCCAGGACGTCTTGCCTTGCTCTAGAATCAAAACAATGACTTCAGATTCGGAGAAGATGCTTTCTTGTTAATCATCCAGTTATGAATATGATTCAAATAGTTCTGAAGAGGAAAGCATAAATGTTTGCAATCGATTAAAGTCCTTCCGTATCAATCCGAGCCGTCAGGACTCCAATGTAGCGTCCCAGAATATGCACAAGATGGCGCCCAATCTCCATTGCAAATGCGCTGATTTTCTGCTGGGAATTTGTGTCAACTAGTATCAAATAGTAGTCTTGGTGCAACACACAACGATTCACCATCTCATTATTTATGTGTTTTCCTTCTAATCTCGCCATCAACACAAAGTTTTCAGACCAAACAAAGTACCGCAAAATGCATTGTGTGTCGTTTTCTCGGTCAGGGGCGTTCCTGACGTGACGTCACATCAGGAATCGTCACCCACTCGAAAACAAGACTTGCTGAATATTCAGCACGGGTCTTAAAACGTAAAATATAGCTATATGCGGTGGAATCTTTGTAAAATACACTCAGTAGAAGTCATTTTAAGTGATTTTACAAATTATGGACACAACTTGTCCGGCGGCGTTGGTTGTCCTTGAAGTAACATTTTCATATTTTTAATTGCCATGTCGGTGTAAGAATGGCTTACTAAAGGCGTGATGTGAGAATTCACTCATAATATTGTATTGAGCGGCCAGGACAGAAATATGTATGTTGCTTCAACTATTGCTCGCCTTGTAGGTGGCATAAAAAATGGGTATCAAATTTTGGGGTTTGTGTGTGAAGGCATACGATTTTCCAACATGAATCCACTAAACACTCTGCTCCAGGTGCAGTATGGAGCCTATGCAGGCATTGGTGGTATTGGTAATGTCATCAAATTGATGTTTGCCGGCATGATGTTCTGGTTCTTGGTCAAGTTCACTTTTGGACGAAACCTTCTTGTCAAGGTAAAGTGACAAATATGGGAATTTTATACAGAACTCAAGTGTTTGTATTTGTATGCTTAATGTTTTATGTTGCTTCCCAGCACCCAGAATTCTTCTCTTTTGGACTCTTCACCAAGGCTGGTCCAACTCGGAAACAGGTGAACTACCAGGCTGAAAGAACAGAGACGAAAATTATTGTAGAATTAAATCATAGCTCTATTCTATTTCTATTCGAATTCTAAATAACATATGTACTGTTTATGCACTTCAGATGGAATCGTCCTCATTCCGATTTGCTTTCTATGGAGTGGGTTACACAGAGGGTCTGGATCCCACCCAAGGGAAACCTAATGGCAAGATTTGCACCCTGGTTCAAGGACCGGGTAAGCGATACCATTTGTTTAAAATCTATGAGAAAGGCAGGTTTAAAAAGAATCACAAAGCTCTCAATCTTTTAGACGCATTGATTAATGTTTGTTTTCTCCCTTTTTAGAATGTGGCTATGTGGCCACACCCATTGCTTTCGTGCAGGCAGCTCTGACAATCCTCAACGAATCAACAGTCTTGCCCAAGAGGTGAGTCATCAACCTGAAAAATTGCAGTCTGACAAGTTTACTTTTGAACTTTATCCCCCCCCCCCCCCCCGATATAATGATCCATAGGTATTGAACCAATCTGAGCACAGTTGTTTTATATTTATGCCCTGGGAGTTTGCTAAGAAAAATTGTTTCCCCCTGCTTCACCAGTGGAGGAGTATATACACCAGGAGCTGCATTTGCAAAAACCACTCTGATCAAGCGCCTCGACAAGCATGGGATCCAGTTCTCCGTCATCTAATAAGGTTCCTTGCACAAACAACAATATGCTCTGCAGTGTACTTGAAGCGTTGCAGAATAACAGCTTGAATGTTTCCAATTCAGGAAAGCTCCGTCAAAATTGACAAATTACGTTCCAACAACGCTCTTGTAACAATATTTTTTTTTACCTGTTTTTCTGCAGAATGCAACATTAATAACTCGCCAATTGCAATGATCGGCACTTAGGCTGATCAATTACAGGCATGCTTTTTAGATACAATCCAGCATTTTCTTCTCATACAATCAGCATTACTTTTAAACATGACAGCTTTATAAGCACTGGGAAAGCAGTTTGTGTGCTATAGAGAATATCGGCCTTGTGTGTGTCTGTATGCAAACTTTTTTGAATGCATTTATTTTTTGGTAGATAATCACCATAGTTATCTTCTCCAAATATGTGCTCATAAGAATGTTAATTAGTGCACAAACTGAAATATTCCTATGCAACGTATATGTTGCTTTGTGGCCTGAAATGATGTCAAAGAGCGTGTTGATCTTACTTCAGACACGTTTGCATTCAAATGTGAGTGAAGTTTGCAGATAGTGGGTATCGTGTGTGTTTGTGATACATTTTGCTGTGTGCTAAAAATAAAGCCATCTTCTCAAACAGATGTCTTGTGGCATTCATAAGTTATGACTGTTCTCGGAAGCATTTCACCAGTATGTACAGTATTTGATCTTAATGCAATGTAATGGGGAAAAATTGCTTTAAGAAATATAAAATGCAACACACACACAAAACATATCCAGATTTATATAACACTTTCACAACAACTGCAGCTGTTACAAATACATTTTGCAAAGGTAAAAAAAATACTTTATTTTCTACACTATGCTAAGTTATTGACTTGGTACCGTATATGATGAAATACATTTTAACTTCAGTCTGTACTGTTTTTCTGAAAGCAGTTGAATACTTCCTTTAATAGTATTTTTAATACACAAATTTCTGTTCTTCTGAAGTACCGGTATACACAGTTTGCCACCACTGCTTATCCTGATCAAATTTGCATTTCAGTTGATAGAGTAGCTGTTTTCAATGTTATTTGTACATCATAGTGCGGCAAGGAGCCACCTTTTCTGGGAAATCAAGAGAAAAACAACATTAAAATAAAATCAATTTTATTTATAAAAATAGTCCATTCCCATATAGAAACTATGAGTTGTTTACAAAAATATTGTTGCTCTCGGTGGTGATGAGCATGACATGTTTTTGAGCACTTTGTTGTAGAATGGAAGCAGATTCAATAGGAAACCTGCCATATTTTGATGAGTGTTTATTTCGTCTCTTGATTGAGCAGCTGATGAGAGTAGACAACATCCTCATAGTGGTATTTTTCAGATATGCTCATGATGGCTTTGTGGCATCGTATTCTACTGAGAATTTGTAGCACTTCAACCACTGCAAGCCTGAAGACAGGGAACAAGTATGAATTACATAAACACATCAAAACTCATAAGCATTGTTGAACTTTCAATACCTTGTGTCTGAAGCTTCGGGAGGTTGATGTTTACAAATATTGTGAGCCTTCTGAACAAGGTGATTTTTGAAGGACTGGAGCTGAGGCAAACATTCATTCTTTTCACTGAACCAACTGGTTGGCAGGCTGTCTGCGATCTTCACAGTGACAGGAAAATACAAGTTTACAACAAAGTGTTGAACTGGAGCTCTTCCAACTCTGCCATTTAGAAAGGAACTATGGTTTTACGCACGCACACACACACACACACACACACACACACACACACACACACACACACACACACACACACACACACACACACACACACACACACACACACACACACACACACACACACACACACACACACACACACACACACACACACACACACACACACACTCTTACCCTTCTGCATGCACGAATGTCATTGTTGGGCAGTGACTGGCTGCCAAGGGTGATCATCAAGTATCGGCACAGCAGTTTGTCCAACATCAGCTCCTTCAACACAGAATTAGGGAGCAGTGGCTCCCATTTTCCCAGGTTTCCTAGCAGCTGGTACGAGCAGTCAAAAAAAACATGGATTTAAATGCCCTTGAGAACAATGAAAAAATATTCACTGGTGTCAGGCGCCGGTGATATCTAAGAGTCACCTTACATACCTTAATGGCCATCCAGAACTGTTGGTTCCTAAAGTGACTGTGAGGAGACAACCTGTCCTCCAGGAGTCTAATAAAGTAAGAGTGAAAAGTTATTTTCATAACATATTTCAATGAAAGCATGGGGAGTTAAAAAGTAAAGGAAATAAACTCACTTTTTGGGGTAGAGTGGAATGAAGACGTCTTCATCTACACAGTTCTTCAGTCGGCCAATCACTGCTTTGGTGAGCGCCTGTGGAGATGAATGCAAATAATGAATATGGCGCAAAAGAATGAGTGACAACAAAATATACAACTCACAAAAGGTGAAGGACATTCGACAAAGCTTTTAGGTGGAATTTCAGGGTAAACAAATGTTTTAATGCATATGTCCAACTCTTACAATAGTTCAATTCACAGCAGGTATTATAGATCCATAAATGGATAAACAACTCGCCTGATTGCACTGCAATTGCAAAAAAAAAAAAAAAATAGGTTACGTTAATCTGTCAAGGTTATAATGTAATTTAAGTTGATCCTGGAGTTTGATCAGAAATCTACATATTGCCAAATTGATGTCTGTTGTGGATGTTTAAAAACAAGCTTACCGTGACCGGCTTACTCTGTTCTCCTTCAAAGATCGAATAGTCGTCCCTCAGCCTGTGACAAAGCTCGGTGAGACAATCTGACTGACGTAGGGACATGGGATCCCAAATCAACTCCACAAAAGCTGAATTCAGAGTGGAGAATGCAGGTCAGCTCTTGTTCCACATCCAACAACGGCCAAAAACAGTACATGAGAACGGGTGTGTGTGATACCAGTTATTTTGGGTATGACTGTCCTTTCGATGACATTAGAGAGCATTTCTCGATCTAGATTTTCCAACTCTTCGTGACCATGGCCGTGACAAAACGTCTCCACTGCAGTGAACCACGGGAGCTTTTCAAAGTCCGCGTTGGCATCCTGACGCATAAAGACACACACCTGAATGACCCGAAATCAGCTGCACACGTCATGGCGTTTTGGGCGTATAAGCACCTTTAGAGGATTCCATCCAAGCAGCTGCTGCCTTATGATGGGGTTCAGCAACTTGGGCAAGCAGAGAGAGATATAGGCAGTGTGGTAAGAGTCAGAGTAGAAGCTTCTCCATTCCTCAAAGCGAGATAAAATCCTTTTAACGTCATGAAAGTCGTCATGAACGTCAGAAAAGACCTCCTTGGATTTCAGCATGATGGCAGCTGGAGTGAAAGCAGATGAATGTGTGTCATGGATTAAGTGGATACAAAGTCGACAGATTTTGTTCTTACCTGTCTCCTCTAAATGTTCTTCCTCCTCACTTGAAAGTGGGGCATCTTCAGGTACATCGCAGTCTTCTACAGGTGTATGAGAAGCACTTTCAACTCTGCAATATGAGAAGTACAGTAGTTTTACTCTCTATTCATTCCAGCCTGAGTGTGATGCTCAAGGCAGTGCGACGATATAAATCGTGACCCAGTGGAATCAGTCATACATATTCAACATGAACCCGTGAGAACAACTCTGGTTTTTAATTACTTTTCATTGTAGTCGTGACTAAAGTTCCTCACTTTAATGGCTCGAGGGGCATTTATAAAATTGTCATTTTATTAGGTATGTTTAACAAGAGCTGTGTAAACAATTACACACCACTGCTCCATTTCCGTGGACACGAACCAGATTTATTAATAAATTAAGATTGAAGCCAACTCACCTTTCAGTGTCAGCTCCAATGGTGGAACAGTCACTAGCTGAGATGAAACAGTAGGTCACAAAAATGTGTAAAGTGATTGTTTTATTGTGGATCATGGATGTATTGTTAATGTAGCCTACTCACAGCTGAGTTGCTGCAGATGCTGGGCGTGTTCCTGGATCTTCTGTTGTCTCTGGGTACACAGTGCCATCATCTGGCTCGAAAGTAGCGTGTGAAGCTCCAACTCCAATGAGTTGATTTCAACAATCTGTACTCAAAGAGAGCCTTGAGTCAAAAGACCAACAACTGAAATAGGACGTAAAAACATGTTCTGAGCATTTATAAATCCAACGGTCATTATGTGTCTTACCTTCTCCTGCAGACAATCCACCAAATTGTGGGCAAAAAGGGTCATCTCTCTGTAAAACTTTAGTTGTTTTTCTAATGAGATTTCTTCCAGAGATTCCACAGAGGTTTTCGCACTCTCAGCATCTCCCTCCGTCCGACTCAGCTGAGCCCGCCGCGCACTGTGTACCTCTTTCAGAGAGTCAAGTCTGCAAACAAACATGATCACTTGGAACATTTAAACCTCTTGGGCAAAGCGGGAAGTGATTTTTACCGCAAACATACTTTCCAGCTATCCTTCGTTTAACCATTGAGACGGTGACAGAGGGGAGGATCTTTGGGATCTTGAGCCCTGTTGATTTCTTGTGACTTGTCAGATGTTCATCGCGCTGGAAGCTACTGCTGCAGTAGCTGCTGGACTCACTGCCAGATGGGCTCTGAGTGCAAAACAAAGTGGGAAAAACCGTCAGGGCAACTTCAATGGCCAAAAATATTGACAATGGAATTTAAATTTCATAAAACTGTTGCAGCTTCTCAAAAGCCTCCACATTTTTACATCTTTCTTTAATCAATAGAAATATCACCGTAGTTAAACTCATTCACTGCCAGACGTGCAAAAATGTGTCCATTGCAGTGCCAGTCTTTGTCATTGTCACTCGAATTTCAGGACCCACAGAATATTGAGTTTGAGGACTACATAAACATTCAATACAACGTTAGAAACCTTACACTCTCTTCTTTCATCAGAAAAAGAGTAAGTCATATGAGTCTGGAGTTATCTGAGCTTGAAATGGGGGTGGCAGTACAAAATACAATACAATACATACTTATTGATTTATAGAGTGCTTTAACAACCGCTGAAACCCTAACAAAGGGAAATGCTGCCCCTTGTGGAAAAGAATGAACATGGCCTGAGGCCATGGCCAGTGCTTTATCAGGCACCCAAACACAAAAAAACAAAACCCGAAAAAAATTGTGAATGGCGCTCTATGTCATATTTTCAATTCCCGAATAAATTTGTGAATGGCAGTGACTGAGTTAAAAACAGAGGAAAATTATAAGAATGAAGAACATCTGGTTTTATTGCGTGCAATTTTCCGACAGTAGTCATTTTTTGACTGTGTGTTTATAAAGTGTGCGGGAGAAGTAGTAAACTGACCTGTCCACCAGCCCGTCTCTTGACTCCCTTCTCTATTTGTGTCTCCTCCCAAAGTTCCTGCTCTTCTTCGTCACTTCCGGACAGACAGTCAACACTCTCTCCTGACAAAAAACATCACTTCAATCAATCATCACAGACCTGTAAATTGCATACACTCTCTATTCCTGTGATTCTTAACTGGTAGATATTCGATTACATGTTTCTATAAATGGTCATGTTCTATTTCTTCCATACCAAGTTTCTCCGCAATCCTCTCCTTGACGCTTTTTAATCGAGGTGCGAACTCTATTCTTCTGTCATGATCATCAAGATCATCATCATCATCGTTAACTCTGTCTTTGTCCTCCTCTTCCTCCTCCTGCATTTCTTCCTTGAGGCAGTGCTCTGGGGTGTTACCCAAGGAGTTTTGACCATCTTTGTCCAGGGGGATGAACTCTTTCTGGGCTCTAATGTTACGCCGCTGCCTTTTGGCTGCTTCAATCGTCCTTGCATTGGGGATCACAACTGAACACAAAATAAATGCACAGCAACAGTTGGCATTTACTCAAGATATTGTAGCACAATATGACAGGTAAGTTATCCAACAACCACCTACCTGGCTTGACAGCAGAGAAGCTGCATTTTGAGCTGGAGGAAGAGGAAATGGCATCACTCTCATCATCATCTCCATCATCATTCAACACTTCCTCATCATCGTCATCACTTTGGTGAGAACTTTGTGGTGATGCTTGGGTGTCATCATTTTGCGTTACACAAGCATTTGTGAGGTTCCTTTCTGGTTCTGGAGACAAATGAAAGAAATGTAACGATTAGTCCATCCAGACACCACATTTTAGCAATGTTAAGACCAGTGATTTCTTTTGTGCAAGTTCATATCCCACATGTGCACCATGTCGAGGCTTGAGATGGAGAGTTACCTACCAGCATTATGGTTGTTCCTGGCAGATGGAGCTTCCTTTTTCCTCACTTGGAAAAAGACGTCTTTATCAACGGACCTTTTTAGTTTAAACTCGGGTTCTAGAGCTGAACAGAAACACGAGACACAATATTCAGTGACTACGCATATTGACAGACAGGAGTATAACGGAACACTGCTGCAAGTCATATGAGTCTACAGTTATCTGAGCTTGAAATGGGGGTGGCAGTACAAAATACAATACAATACATACTTGGCTAATTGCTAATTTGGCGACCAAATAATCTGGCGTTTTCCACATTTATGAATATTTACGTTCTTTGTCGTCAGAGAAACTGAGGACGGTGCTTGTTTTTGTCTTGGTGGCATCATTGTCTTTGCCATTTTCTTCGTCTTCTGACGTCATGGTGGCTGTGTCCACGTCTTCTCCATCACTTTCCTCCACCTTTAATGGAGCGGATTCGCGCTTTGAGCTGTACGATATCCCACGGCTGTGACCAAGTCTGGACGGTTTATAAGGCACAACTGGTGTCCCTTTCACTGACTCTGCTCCATCCGCAGTATTCCCAGTTTTTTCCTCCTCATCGCTCGATTCCCATTTTCTCTGTCGAAAATTTCGCCTTGTTTTTTTGTTGAACATGTTTGAAGCCCTCAATTGACAGGTGAGTGTCTTTCGAAGTAGAAACAAAACAGAGTACGTTGCGATGAAAATTGTTTACAACTGTCGTAAAAAGCTGCAAACTCATCATGGTGCACAACGGGTCATGTAGTCCAATTCACATATATCCTTTCAGTGTTAAAGTACACAATTTGTCGCGTACTGGTTGATGTGATACGATGATCGCATTGGCCAAATTTAATGTGTCCTATCTGCTCCGTGAGTTAGATAGGTAAGTAAACAATTCATGTTTCATTTTCGGGCTAAATCGAACCTTTACTTATTTTCTTAGATAGATAGATACTGTATTCGTTAAGTAAACTGCTTAAATGCCTAAAGCGACAATTTCTGAAGAACAAGAAGTTAAAGCCCAACCCTTCCGGGCTCCATGTTTTTAATGCACCATTTATTAAACATAATTTGGTGTTGGATATCTCAAATACGGTTGTGTTAGTGCACAAAGCACGAATAAGTGCAATATAAAAAGTTAATATGGTCAGATAAAATGTTCATGTTGTTGGCCAGTCTTATAGCATTATTGCCCATAAAAAAAAACGTATTTTAACATTTTTTGCACAAGTCGAAAAAAATTAGCACACAACAATCCAGTTCCCTCGATTCACTCATGCCTCCATTTACTCATTGTAAAATACCTGTACAGTATGATAACTCTAATGTTCTAATAGCTACAAAGATATTTAAAACATATTTTTGGCAAGCACGTTGGTATTTAGATTATGCCACTGAAAGTTAAGAATGCCTTAGGCATAATGTAATTAAGAATAGTGGTATTTTCTGCAATATTTTAATATATATTTTATTGTTGTTTTTTTATGTATTTTGTATTGTCCCTTGCACTAAATGTATTTAGTACTTTTCACCTTCATCTGAACATCTCTTTCTCCCTCTTTGCCTCCCACTCCACACACTTCACTCGCGGGATTTAACTGCCGAAGTAAATTGCGCCACATTGACACATTCAATATGGCAGATACTTCAACGTACAAATGTTTTATGCACTACATTTAAAACCAATGATTCATACCTACATTTCTATTTTACTGTAAGTTGATGGACGACATCGCCTTATGATAGTTAAAGGTAAACTGCCTGACCAAATTAATGGCAATAGAAATTTGTACATAAAGCTTTTTTTCCGGGAAATGACATTGCGGTTGTTGTTGGTCCTCCCTTGCCTTGGTTCACATTTCACCCCGTTCCCGCGTCTCTCCTCCCACCCTGTCCGGACTGGCGTGAACGTTGCGGCTGAGCAGCGCAGCCACTCGGCACCAGAAGGCGAGGCAGCCGACTTCAATGGTCGTCAGCCATGTTGTTGGTGTGACATATTCAACGAGAGCTGTCAGCAACAGGTCTTCCCGAGAAGTAGGAGCAAAGCCAAACACTTCCAACATTTCTTTCTGTCTTTCGCTTCTTGTCGGACAGTAAAAGACGTCGGAAAAGGATCCCCCGAAGCAGGATATTAACTTAGAACATTTGGAAAAGGCGGAAAGATGTGTTTTACTGACCGAGCGAGAGAGACAGCGCTTAAGGGTAAGTTGAAATGTTGTAAATTGCTATGTTAGGTGTCCGTTCTCGCTTTCAATGTGTCATGTCCCAATCCTACCATTAATGTAACAAATTAATTTTAAAAAACTCCGCCCTAAAGACGACGATTCTAACCGTGAAATGTATTGAACTCACAGAACGTGATTGGGACTGGGGGTAACTTGTGCTTTCAAGCGAAATTGCGAATTCATAGTGAAATATCTGCCCCCGATGTATATTTCACGTTACGTGTGCCTATCAGCAAAGACAGATTTGCAAGTATAATAATTGAAACTTGTTGAGCAGGTTGCAGGAACCACACTAGAGAGCAAAGGATTTTTCTGTGACTTGCATAGAGAAGATCGTGTCAGGTAAATGAATGGTTGAAGTACTGCAAGGTGTTCTTAAACAATTATTTTTGAATGTAACTTTTTTTATACACTCTTCAACTCTTAAATTATAAATAAAAAATGCAGTGAAATATAAAGTAACAAACATCTATCAAACATTGACTGCAAATACATGTATTTGGCATTTATAACACAATTCTACTGTGTTTAGACTTAAGTGATTCTTTCATCTACCACTAAAGGGGACCCTCATACGTCAAGTCGTATTCATTGCCTTATAGTGCTGTTTGGATACATTTGATTGTCTCATTGTGTGACAATTGTACTGGATATTGTCCAAAAGAAGCACAATGATGGCCACTTATAGTATCACTTAGAAGACACGCTAATGACTGCAAATGTTGCACACAACTTTTGGAGATTTGTATGGTTAACACAAAATAAACACTGGATTATAAATAAGACCAGACTTGACACTGACTGTCCATGTATGAGTAAAATAATTGTTGAAATATGTCCCATAAAATGCTGTGAATAAGACACTTAACTAAATGTAAAACAATGGGATTTTCCTCTCGTCATATATCCACCTATGTGGACAAATCAGGAAAATACAAGGAGACCAAATTGGGCCTTTGTCTGCATTGCCTTTTTTGCCCTGGCCTGCAGCAACAATTTAGCATGGTGTAAAACATTGAAATAATTTCAAAATGTGTTTTTTGTCTTGTGACATCTTTACCTATTGTACCACATGATCATAACATACTATCAAAATAGCATCTTTCCATCACATGAGTCGTACTTGTCATGCTGACTCATCTGCTGTGATGAGTTGGGCACCCTTGCTGACTGGCCATATCATTAGGTACGCTGACAGCTGCAATGTTAAAATGCTCATTTGATTCAGGTTTATTGTGTTTTCTCTGAGTATGTGAAGTCTGGATTGCTGTGGAAAGCGTCAGATTGGGGAAAATCTGCTTCAAATTCACTCTCTGAATAAGACAGAATGGGTGGTTCAAACAGCTAGAGATGCACACAAAGTTATCGACCAGAAAACGTGCAGGGAGTTACTGGCATGAGGTCAGTGTGCAGTGCTTATTTTTTAAGTGGGCATGTCTTTCAAAACTAACAAACAACAGCGATTAGCTTGTCTAACAGGTTTGAATAATTTTTGTGGCCACATTCATAACTCTTAAGCGGTTGTATGTGAAATGAGCTTGCCCCATAAAAACGAATGGAAATGCCATTGATATGCTTGAGTCTCTGATAAAGCACTAACGAAACAAGTCCAAAACAAATAAAACATGATCAAAACATTACTTAGTCATTCCTCCTTTATGTCTAGTTGATGATGATCCCCTTTAAATTTATCCAGCTGTACAGTTTATTATTAAACAATAAGGTGATTGGTATAACATCTCCAGGGTTCATTGCAGCTATTTCAGCACATGGCCAGTCCCCATTCATGCTATTTATCCAACACTTCAGTGTTTTGTATACTGTATAACGAGTGAGAGAGGCATGACCTTTTCAACAGCAACTGAAACCAAGTTGAAACATTTGGGGTTTGCCTCGCAGTGGCGAGCCGCAAGTAAAATGACAAACTGCAGTCTGTAGACGTGATAGATGGAACCACCCAATGTCTAATGGTTGATTGCCAAAAAAAAACTAAAAAAGAAGTTCTGTTCTAATGCCTGCAATGGAAAAACCTTTTTAAGTTATATTTTAACAGTGTCCTGGATGCTTCATACGTTTCCCTCCTCACTTGGTTTCAAATAATCACCTCATCAGCAAGCTCTGTAGAAGCGGGAAAATAATTGAAATCATTTGTATTAAGTATGTTGGAGCAGGGAGACATAATTTTTTGTTTTTTTTTTGGGGGGGGGGGGGGGGGAGTATAGCACTGTTCATTGCTATTTTTGACATAGCTTGTTGTAGTCAAATGACAGGTCATAACCTTTGACAGTAGCAATCCTGCAATAAAGCACTTTATGTTGACAGGCAGGCAGTCAAAACAGCCCTTTTGTTTGACATTTACTTCGAGAATACCCTCTGTGTTCCATTGGGCTCCATTTGGTGCGCTCATATTCCCTCCAGTCTACCTTTTTGTCCGTTCCAATGCTAATATGACTTTTTGGTCGCGCTCGCCTGGCATTGATGCAGCTTCAACATTTCCGGCTGATCCTGTCTGCTGTTCGTATTCACTATCCTTCCTCATACTTAAGGACATTTTGACATTTGCAATTTATGAGAAACTATCTTTGATGAAAACAGATTTTCTTTTAAGTTGTGAAAAATGAATTTCTTGAGTCTTTCAGGCCAATAGATGGTACGTATTGAGATTTGGTGAAGATAATACAGGCATGCACACAAACTGGTTGTCCACCCCGCCCCCAAGACACTATTTCGAATACCCTTCGGTGGCGTATATGATATAATACCTCGGTCATGACTCAGCTGTATATATTCAACTTATGATTTAAAGGACAACCGACGTCGCCGGACAAGTTGTGTCCATAATTTGTAAAATGGCTTCAAATGACTTCTACTGGGCGTATTTTAATAAGATTCCACCGCATATCGCTATATTTTACGTTTTAAGACTCGCGCTGAACATTCAGGAAGTCTTGTTTTTGAGTTGGTGACGAGTCCTCACGTGACGTCAGAAAAGGACCGCCCTGCACCGTAAAAAAGACGCATTGTAGCGGTCCTTCCATCACGTCAATGTATTTTGCTGTACTGTTTTTTTTGAAAACCTTATTTTACATCCAAAAGCCGCCAGCAGAGGGAATCCAAGCTCCATTGAAGAATTTATCAGCCTGTGGAAACGGGCTGATACATTCCTCACAGCTCGGTGGTCATTTTATTACCTCTTTTTGGGTGAGACCCCCCTGCCCGTTTGCCTCAAAATGACACGGAATAAATTATTTAATTGATTGCAAGCATGTATGCTTTCCTATTCAGAACTATTTGAATCATATTCATAACTGGATGTGTAACAAGAAAGCATATTATCCGAATCTGAAGCCATTGTTTTTTTTCTGCAGCAATGCAAGACGTCTTGGGAAGACGTCACGAACTGGGGGCGGGACTTTCTGAAAATGCCCAATTCGCAGCTCAATTTTTTGCAGATTTTGGACACTAAGTCATTTTTATTGGTGCTTTGCATTTGAATAAAAATACCATACTGCGTGTTTTGGATATTTTAGATGCTATAAAATGTTTTTCTGATGTCAGTTAAAAAACAAAAAAGTGACGCCGGTTGCCCTTTAAGCGTTTAAATCACTGATGCTATCAGTGCTGTCCAAAGGTTTGACTGCGCAGCAGGTTTGGCTAGTTTTACATTTGTTTTAAATTTACAGGGAAATGTTTATTTTGCGCCTGCTTGCTCGTGTTTGTGTATGTATGCATGTGCAATTAAAGTCAATTGTGGGACGTCGGTTGGTTAAAAATCGGTGGGTACCCCTGTCATGGACCATTTGAAATGATGTACAGTAAAGTCTCGTTATATCGATATCGGATATATCGATAGTCCCGGTTATATCGATACTATTTCTATGCACGCACGGAGAAAATTACATGCAAACAGGGTCGGATATATCGATAGTCCCGGTTATATCGATATTTTTTCGGACTCCCTTGAATATCGATATAACAAGACTTTACTGTACTTATAAATGTGTAATTTTATTAAATGAACTGTACATGAGGTAGCAGTAGGTTGCCTTTTTGTAGGTTATACTTTTATATTTAACTCACTCACTGCCAGACGATGTGCAAACGTGTGTCCACTCCAGTGCCAGGGTTTTCGTCATTTTCACTCAAATTGCAGGACCCACAGAATATTAAATTTTAGGACTACATCAACATTCAATACAGCATTAGAAACCTTAGACTCTCTTTTTTCATCAGAAAAAAAGAGTTAATTCCTCAGTTATATGGGTGTGGAGGTATCTGAGCTTGAAA
Source organism: Hippocampus bargibanti (assembly GCF_051943395.1). NCBI lineage: Eukaryota > Metazoa > Chordata > Actinopteri > Syngnathiformes > Syngnathidae > Hippocampus > Hippocampus bargibanti. The sequence continues at coordinate 24,864,532 of NC_142736.1, read as the reverse complement.
TGGGGTTGGAGGTGCAAGACACAATACAATACATATTGATTTTTTTGGAAGCTATAACAATGAGCTCACATGGATGAAAGGCAAATGCTGCTGCCTCGCGGAAGGGAAAAACATTGCCAGAGGTCTGACCAGCGCTGTATTGGCACCCCGCACAAAAACCAAACTGAACACATTCGGGAATGGCATTTACATCACATTTTTCAATTGCCGAATACATTCGTGAATGGCAGCGAATGAGATAATTGACCGGTAAATAAATTAAAATGTGTATTTAATTGATACATCCAACATAAAACAACATTAAGGATGTTATCTATGAAATACGAATGATTGTGTGATTGCATTGCTTGACTGACATGGTTATTTATATTCCCGGGGCGATCACAACAAGCTTGAAACCATAGAGGAGAAAGCCTGTAACTGAGACCTGAGAGGACCTGACGCAAAAGAAGAGACAGTGCAAAGGGAGAACGACAGATGGCAGGCAGTAGATTTGTCCCGCTTTGCTCTTCTATCCTTGTGAGCACACGATTGAACACAAATCAGTCCAAATACACTCTCTCTCTTTTCTGCTTTTGTATTTTTCCAAACTATGCTACAACTATCTGTAAATGTACCTCCTAAAATAGCTCATAAGGCATTTTTCTTATGCTGTCTTATTTTGAACTCTTTCTCCCTGGATTGCTGTGTCACATCCAAGCTGTGCCGCTGCCAAAGTCCATGAGCGCTTCGTCTCAGCTGACTTGTGATGATGAAATGCTTGTTTCTGATTAAACTCAACTAATTTTATCCGTGTGTCCTCTTTGACAAATATTCTCATTGATCCAGGTCATTTATTTCCCAGGCCATTGAATCGATTGCCACTGGACTGCTCCGGTTGTCTTAGAACTTCAGTCTTAAGAGTCTCCCGCAACCAGATCATATCAGTCCACTTGCAAACTATTCCAAGCCCTGAAAAATGAAACCAAGCCTGCTATAGTAATACATGATTTATCCCTTATTGTACATCATTATGAATTTTTTTTAGATACTGTATTTGTATCCATTTATGAATTCCTGTGTTGTAATTACCCCAATTCTAACATAATTTACACGCTTTTAAAACTTCATCGTACATGGGATTATTTAGTTTTTCAGGTTATAACTTTGTCAATTTCATTTAGTGACACTACTCATAACTAATAACACGCATAGTTCATGAAATTATTTTAAGTTTCGTAGTTAACGCCAACTGGGTATGACAACAAACAGCGTGAAGTGACTATCAATTCAACAAATGCTTTTTGTGAAGTGAGATGGGTTCAGTTTGCTCCCAACATCTCAACTTTTTATTTGCAAGTCACACCAATGATAAAAAAAAATCAAGGCATGTGACAACTTGTAACTCGGAAAACTGATACGTTGGATCGCTTTTAAGTCATGGTACCTTTGTACATTAAAACCTCCACAGAATCAATTTTGGATGCTGCTCAAACGTGTTCAGATTAAAAAAAAATATTTTGCTAGACTCGAGCTGCCACTATTATACATCATTTATTAAGTCTAAAAGTCGTCCTTTAATATTTTTAACCAATTACATACATGACAAGATTTGTATCTCTTACATTAGAGCACATTTTTCCAAAGTGATATTGAAAAATCAGTACCAAAGGGAGCATACACCAGCCGATACAATGACTGTAAATGCAATGTCTTTAGCACCAATAAAGAGTGACTGTGAATAATTTTGGAGTCTTTCCCAGTATGTTTTAAAAGGGTTGGGAGGCGGCCTGAGTTGCCCAGCATGAGGGGAACAGGAGAAGCCCTGTTAGACTGTGCTGACTGACCAAAATCTGCCTACTGTTTCCTGCCTGCCTCGTTTGCTCCATGGCTGCCGTGCTGGGCTGTCCTCATAGCAGTGCTAACCTGACGGTGTTGCCCCTGTGTGTTTTGCAGATGGCAAAAAGCAGTAGCTGAGGACACCATTGGGAGTTGGGAGAGCTCAGTACTCAGTACTCAGTACCAGCAAATATGAATGGTAAGATGGCTGCTTGTTTTATGAGTGCTCCACGTGCATGTATGCATGTCTGAATACTCATCTTTGTCAGTGATATGATAACTCTTGTGTACAAATGGACCTTAAAACCAACTTAATTATAACATGTTGCTGTATTTAAATGTTATATTAATTTATTTGCTCATAGTTGCGGATGGAAAAAGCAAAGAACTGTGACAGTTATTAGTCATTAACATGAAATCTGTTTCTTTGGTTGCTTAACACTTACGAAATTAAGGTAGTGTCAAGTTTCTTTGTTTTTTATGTGCCATCTCCCTTTGGTGCCAAGTGCTTGTTTGCTTTTCTCAGGTGAATGTTTTGCTTCCTGGTAATGATCACCTGTTTCATTTATTTAAAGCAGACTTCCTGTTAAAGTAATTAGTGTGACGGTTAATTCAGAAACAAGTGAAAACAGTGTGATTAACTTCAAAGACAAAAACATACACTGGCCACGCAGCAATACGGTCATTACATCTTCAGGAAATGGAAGAACATATTCTTTTTGTTGTCCTTATTATACAGGCTCCACTTATTCTTAGCTAATTGTAGTAGGTTAACTCTCTCTCTCTCTCTCTCTCTCTCTCTCTCTCTCTCTCTCTCTCTCTCTCTCTCTCTCTCTCTCTCTCTCTCTCTCTCTCTCTCTCTCTCTCTCTCTCTCTCTCTCTCTCTCTCTCTCTGTCTCTCTGTATTTTTTATATTTTTGTCTGCCTAGTAATGCCTGTTATCTTTTCTCATTTTTAATACATTACAGGTGGTAGAAATATGTGGGCTGTCACTCCAGAGGAGAGGAACAAGCATGACCAGCAGTTTGATACCCTCGCCCCTTTAATGGGTTATGTTTCAGGTGGATCCTTACATTCAGAATCAGAATCAGAATCAGAATACCTTTATTCGTCCCGCAATGGGGAAATTTGCAATTCACTGTTGTTTCTTCACTATGCACTTCAGCAATATTAGTTTTGTTTTGTTCTTCAGTGAAACCAGAATCCCTCTTAATGTTCTTGTTTTTCCCTCTTCCATCTTCCTTCCTGTAGGTGAGCAGGCAAGGAAGTTTTTCCTTCAATCGGGGCTACCTGCTTCAGTGCTGGCTGAGATATGGTAAGAAATATTTGTAGAACAACTAATCACCCCTTAATCCGTCCCTCAACAATTCAGTGACAAATTTGTTGCTCGATATCAGGGCTCTTGCTGACATGAACAAAGATGGGAAGATGGACAGGTTGGAGTTCTCCATTGCGATGAAGCTCGTAAAGCTGAAACTCCAGGGAACGCCTCTTCCTGCAGCACTGCCAATCATCATGAAGCAGCCTCCTGTGCCTGTTCCCAATTTAGGCTATGGTACTGTCTGTGTGTTACACTTTAACTGTGAACCAATGCCTTTTTCCGCTGCATGTGACCTATTCGGCTCAACATCACTCCACTCATGATGAATACATAAGTGTATGCCAAAGAAGGTGCAGCTGATCAACTGTGGGCCTGCCGAGCCTGTATCGTATCATATTGTTCCTTATGTATTGAATAGTTCTCATTCAATTTTGTAACTTTTAAGAATATTGAATTCTCAAAAAATAAATACACAGGCTAATGTGCTGCATTATTATCGGCAATATACACACTTTGCTGCAGCAGCCCATTTTGCCCTTTCATCACTTTGCTGCTGTGAAATGTAAATTTCTCCACTGTGAGACTAATAAAAGGCAAATCCAATCCAAATCCAATCCAATCCAATTTTACCATTGACTTCAGTGTCCTCTAAAATAGAGGTAGTCTAGAGTGGCCACATGCCGAGAAGCAAACATTAGTCATGTTGCTTTCTGTTTTGGTTGTTAGTCACTGTATCCTGACATGAATGATTAGCACCAACACACGCAACTGAGGACAGTGGATTATTTTATCACAATACAATACATATGTATTTATGTAGTGCTTTAACAACAGCTGAAGCTGTAACAAAGCTAAAAGAATTGACCGTGGCCTTTGGTCAATTGGTGTCAAGCCTGCTGGCTACCGTTTAATGAGCTTGTCATGTGTTTATGCCTTAGGGATGATACCTAACATGTCCCTGATGTCTGGCACCCTTCCCATGTTTTCACCTGCATCCATGGCAACTCCAGGACCTACCTCATTGTCATCAATGACCGGCCACAATCTAGGGCTTCTCCAGCCAATGGCTGTTGGCACCTTGGCCACTGGTACACATTACTGTATTTGTGTGGGTGTGACTGTGGGCATGCGTAGGTGGGTGGGTAGGTGGGTTGTGTTTTGACATAAATTATCATGGTAATGCTACTAATATAATATACAACATCATATTTGATGTGATTCACTTTTATCTCTGCCCGCACCTTTTCCAAACCCTGCACCCAATAGAAACCACTACACTATTTGAACAAAAAGATCATACTTTAGCGCTGAATCTTATTTTGGACAAAGATGTGTACGGGTGTCGTAATACCATTTTCCATATCGCATCCGACCATCTTGTTGCTGATCCATCAAATTTATGTTGCTATGTTTTCAGGTCTTCCGCTATCTGGATCTTCCTTTGGTTCTCCACTTGCAGCCAGGTAGCACACAAACTCTGACATTTGAATGCATTAAGCAACCGACCTTCACATTGAAGTCTCTTTATTAGTGGGGTGTTTGTAAATTATATAATAGACCTCATTGATTATTTATCCATCTGAAGACTGGGATGACTAGGCTTCACTAAACAGTATTGAATTTTTTAGCCTGCATTTTTATGTATATTTTTTGCTGCAGCGCCACTTTGCCACTGCCCTCAATGACTGCCCAAATGGCAACCGGCCTCGGGGAGTGGGCTGTGCCACATGCCTCCAGACTCAAATATCGACAGCAGTTCAACATCTTGGACAAGCAGATGACTGGATACCTCACTGGTAATGTGTGCGTGCGTGTGTGTATTTGCACAGTAAACTTAGGTCAGACAAAATCAAACTATGTGTGCCATGCAGGCGTGGATGTTCATGAACAACGGATGATTTCATAAATGTTCCCTTCCTCTTTTCCTTTTTTGTCAATTGAATTGCGTCAGGCCTTGGCTCACTTTGAAACGGTGTACATGTGTGCGTACGTGTGCATATGTTGGACCGGTTTTTCTGAAATAGCTGTAGTGAGACACAATGAACACACACCCACGCAAGCCCAACTTGCAGGGTGGTCATCATTACTGGGTTTTAAAGTGAGTCCCAACATATCCAATAAAGTAAATGCATGTCCAAAGGGGGTTGTCCCGACCTTACAAATTTGGGGAAGCTAGTTTTATTTAGATTGTTAAAACATAGAATATCCAGAAAATCCAATCAACCATGATTTTCAAATGTTACTTTGCTTTTTCACAGTTTTGTGTAAACAAAAAAAATATTTGTGCCTTTATACATATATATCTATTGCATACTGCCATTCTCTGAGATGGCATGTATATTTTGTTTTTACTAAAGTAATCTCAGCATGAGGCTGCCCATCTCAGCTAAAATTACATCTATCCTTAGTTGAACAAGTCTTGCAGTTCTACCCCTCAAATTAAATCAATAATAAATGTAATCAATCTTCAGTTCAAAACAAAAATTAGTCAAAAGGGATGGATATTGTTTGGCTGTGTTTATGAAAAACAAAGTAAGAAACTTCCTTGTATGTATAGGTCAGCAGGTGAGAGGGGCTATGGCAACCACGATGCTCAGTCAGACTCAGCTTGCTTCCATCTGGTAAGGACAATTGTTTATAAATGTTGCATATACCTGTACTTTACTTTAATAAATAGCGATCATCGTATTGGGCCTTGTTCGCTCTACATAGATAAATTGTAGTTGATCTATTTTTGTATGTATGTTGTGTTTCTGTACTTTATATATGCATGCCATGTGCAAATGAATACATGTACAATATATGTATGTCTGTAAGTGTAGATACATAAGTTATTTTACTTTTCTTCAGGAATTTGGCTGATGTGGACAAGGACGGCAAGCTGTCAGCTGAAGAGTTCATTCTGGCCATGCATTTAGTGGATGTGGCTAAGAGTGGGCAACCACTGCCACGAACCCTGCCAACTGACCTGGTGCCACCCACAAATAGGTACATATATAATATAAGCTGAATGTAGAGTACACAATTACATCAAAATGTGAGATTATGTGATGTCTGAATTATATCAATGTTTCTTCCAGGGGTGTTGTTAATGGATCCAGTGTTTCTAACTATGCAGCCCTTCAAGATAATTTCGATGTCGAATTACTACAGAAAACCAGAAGCAACGGTTAGTTTTTATTTTTTTTCATTTTTTTCCCCTTTTTAATTATGAGAGAAGTGTCTTTGTTCTTCAACCCCTCATCAAATTTACCATTTCATTTAGTATCATTTGAGGACAAATTCAAAGCCAACATAGAACGTGGTAATGCGGAGATTGAGAAGAGACGATTGGAATTGCTCGAAGCCGAGAAGAAAGAGCAGGAAAGGCAAGCTCACAAAGCAAGAGAAGAGCAAGAGCGGCGGGAGAAGGAAGCTCGCGAAGCAGAGGAGAGAATGCGGAAAGAGGAAGAGAAGCGACAGGAGCGCCAACGAGAGCTGGAGAGGCAGAGAGAGGAAGAACGTCAGAGAGAAATTGAAAGAAAAGAGGTCAGACTGTGTTGCAGATCTCTCAATAAACCCATGACGCATCAAAAGTGATTTTTGGCAAATGTGTTTTCCTTCACTCAATATTATTCCTTTTGTGTCATTGTGCTCTATTGTGTGGGGGTTCACCTCAGGCTGCACAACGCGAACTTGAGCGACAAAGGAAGGAGGAATGGGAAAGGAGGAAAAGAGGAGAGCTCCAAATAAAGAGGCAGCAGGAACAGGATGATATTATCCAGCTCAAAGCTAAGAAAAGGAGTCTGGAGATGGAGTTGGAAGTTGTGGTTAGTGGCGAAAAGTTACTTAGGCGGGTGAATTGAAAAAGTATTGTCAATTGTGGTGAAGGTGTCAGGTCATTTTCTGTGTCTTCACACTTCAGGGTAACAAACAGCGTCAGATTTCTGACTGTTTGCATGACATTCAAAACAAGAAGAAGCTTCCCAAGACTGAGCTGGACCTTATCAATCAGAAGAAAGATGCACGCCAGCTAGACATAAAAAACATTCAGAAACAGATTGAGGTGAGTGTTTGTTTTGTTTCAAACGGTTTGTGATTACTGTTGCCTTTAGTGAACACAGCCAAACTATTTGCATTGATTCTTTGACAGGAGTTCCAGAGGAAATTGTCTCAGTTGACTCCAGAACAAAAGAGGCTGACAGAGACACTTCAAAGCATGGCAGTGAATAACATGTCTGGTTGGTGTTGATGGGGCACTGCTTTGCACTGCTTGATTTTTATATCCACTTTTACTTTCTTTGCAAACGGATGCAAAAGATGCCATCAGAACAAAACAAAAAATAACACAATAGTTAAGCCAATGCAGTGAATATGCATTTTGAAAAAAAATATGCAAATTTGCATACATAGTTGCCTCTTGAAAGTATTCAAAGCAGATTTGACATTACTCTGGTATTGTGCTGTGAGATAAAAATCAATTTACAACATTAACATTTTGTCGCTACAATATTTTGGCATCGTCGTGTCTTAATGCTGTCTCTGATTGCGTTTCTAGTGTCCACCATCTCCAACCTGAAACTCAGTGTTACACAGAAGAGGGGTACATGCACAAAGCTGAAAGATCAGCTGGAGGCCCTCTCGAGAGAAACTGCTGCCAAACTGGTAGAGCTGGACCAGTATAACAAAAGCATGCAGGTAGATTAACAGCAACGGCACCGCAACTTGACATCATAAGTAAAAACCAGGCAGTCACAGTGACTCACTCTGATTGTATATATGGGTCACGCCATGTCACGCTTAACTAATGTAATTGCTCATGTAGTGGCCCTCACGATGACCATTAAATTGGTGTAAAACATGAAAATTGCTCTTCTTTTTTTACTTGAAATGTTTGCTTTTTTATGTCCACATACGTGGACGCTAGTACAAGCTAGGTACAAGCAAGAGCTGTGTGTGGAGTGTCTGGAGTATTGCCAATTTAGCAAAATGTTCACTATATTTTGCAGCATTCCAGATTCCTCCACCTAATCGGAGCAACATTCTTATTTCCTACAAAATGCAAAGCCAGGAAGAATTGGTCTGAAAATAAATGTTTGCACATCTCCAGTTTCATATACAGTACTGTACATATATGGTGTATTTAAGTCACCACTATCTATAATATTATCTTTCCAAATTATCTGTGTACCAATATTCGGAAATTTTGACTCTGAATGGCTAATTCAAGTTGACAATTGGTGCACAAAATTAATGTTAATATTGCATGCCTCACATATTGCTAACTTCAAAAAAAAATATTATATACTGGCCTCCTGTTGCACATCTTTCTCATAACTTTGCAGCACGCGGGTGCTAACGATGCGTTTCTTCAGGCGGTCGTCTCACTGCTACGCTGCCTCCGTAATCTCTTCTATCTGGTTATGGTTTTCATTCTACTCGTTCTCAACTTTAAATATCTTTTAGTGGCTACTGTCATTGGCTGTTACACTTTCTTTTGTAAATTTCCACTTCGCCCCGTCTTTTAACACTCATGTATTTGTGCCTATTTTGTTCAGCCTCAAATTCACTTGTGTCAGTTGAGTCACGTCACCCCGTTTTCATGTACATTAGGAACTAAAGGAGAGCCAGCAAAAGCAGCAGGCAGCGCTTGAGAACCTGCGAAGCATCAAAGAGAACAAAAGGCAAGAGCTGATTCTGAGAAAACAGGAGCATGAGGAGAGGAGGAAGCTGGAAGAAGAAAGAAGACGCCAGGAAGAGGAAGCTCAAAGGTCCTTGACACAATTACTGTATACTACACAAGTGAAATATCATCAAACCAAATGTATGATTCTCACATTCGTTTTTTCATTTGCTTCACAGACTTATCAAGCTAGAAAAGGAACGTCAGTGGAAGGAGAAGTTGAGGAGAGACGAGGAGGAGCGTCAAAGAAGACTCCAGGAGGAGCGTGACGCCAAACAAAGAGAGGAGGAGGAGAAAGAAAGGCAGGCTCTCATCCAAGCAGCAAAGTTAGAGGCCGAACGAGAGCTCAGGGCGAAGCAGGAGGCAGAGCGGAAGCGGAGAGAGGAAGAGGAGACGAAGAAAAGGGTGGAGGAGGAACGCCAGAGGCAAGTGGAGAGACAGAGGCAAGAAGAAGAGAGGAGAAAACTGGAGGAGGAGAGGAGGCAGTTGGAGGCTGAGAGGAAGAAACTAGAAGATGATAAAAGGATGGAGGAAAGAAGAAGGAAAGAAGAGGAGGAGCGACAGAAGCAGGAGGAGGTGAGAAGGAGGCTCGAGGAAGAACGTCAAAGGAAGCGGGAGCAGGAGGCAGAGGAGAGGACGCGGCTTGAAGAAGAACGAAGAAAGGAGATGGAGCGGGTGGAGGAGGAAAGGCGGAGACAGAGGGCAGCCCAGGCAGCTGTCCGAGATTCTGAGGAGAGAAGGCGATTGGACGAGGAGCGAAGGAGAAAGGAGCAGCAGGAAGAGGAGAGACGAAAGAGGGAAGAGGACAAACGGAAGCAGCAACAAGAGGAGGAATGGAGAAAGCGTGAGGAGGAAAGAAAAAGAGCAGAGGAGGATAGAAAAAGAAAGGTGCATGAGGAGGAGATGAAGAAAAAAGAGCATCCATCAAGTGGAGGAGGCAAGGTTGACATTCAAGAGAAGCTGAACTCTCTTCTACGAGGGCTGGAGGAGAGGAAAGGTAAATAAACCCTTTGTCGTCAGTATGTGACAACCTTTTAATATTTTCTACTGAAAGAAAATGGGCTTTTTGTTTAATTATCATTCCTCATGTCCAAACATAGGCCGGCAACCACGGGCCACGCAACCCAGGAAATCTGTGATTCTCACGCCCTTCAAAGCACTCTATCCATTTACAGCGCGAAACCACGAAGAGCTCACTTTTAACGCAGATGAAATCATTGAGGTATAATTGCGATACACCACACAAGGACTGCCTTCCAAGATCAAATCAGTGATAGCTTGCCACACCAAGGCTAGCTTTATAGTCTTGGATAGCTTTATACACAGATTATTATTTTTTTCAGTCTTTGTAAAATTGTATTTAACTCCATCCTCCTCACTTCCACACTTTCTGCTGTCATCAATCAGGTGGATGAGACCGTTGAGCCAGAGGAGGGTTGGTTATATGGGAGCAGGCAGGGTCTGATGGGTTGGTTCCCAAAGACCTACGTGGAGAAGGTGGCCCAATCAACAACAACCCCTGCGCCAGTTGCAAATTTGCCCATTCAGTCGCAGCTCTCGAATGCTCTTGAAGCAGCAAAGGCAGCTGGGACGAAATCTGCCTTTACCCCAACACACTCTCCAAACCTTACCCACTCTGACACACAGGGACAGGTAAGACATTTTTGGTCATTTTTGTCTGGATTCCCACCAAGCAGAACAGTTTATTTCAATTTTCATGGGTGGGATTTTTAGGTTTCCTATGCAAAAAGTGGACTGGAAAGAACTAACCCATGACAAAAGAAAGAAACAAAGCTACATAACTGTATTTCGCTTACTATCTTTTTTTTATTCATTACACGACAACGATATCACGCTATCTAGCGGAAACAGCTTGCCTAGAGGAACCGAAAGGTTACCAAATCATAGCATGTCGAGCCAATCTGAACTGTACCACTTTGAAAACATGTTTACGGTATATACATTTATCTCGATCCTAACATTTGTCTTTTGTCAGCAGGTTGTAGGGAACCTGCTCGCCCAGGCCCTCTGCTCTTGGACAGCAAAGACTGACAACCACCTGAACTTTGATAAGGACGATGTGATTCGGGTGCTGGAACAGCAGGATAGCTGGTGGTTGGGAAACCTGAATGGACAACAAGGCTGGTTCCCAAAGTCCTACGTCACGCTTCTGGGGGATGATGACAATTCAGAGTATGTATTGAAATACAAGACACAACAAAGTAAGGTTGTTTTAGAAACTCTAGGATTAAATATTAAATGAGCTGCTTTGTATAATTTTTTGCCACTCAGTGGGATAAAAACCCTGCTGTTTAGTTTGTAAGTCAACCATGTCATTGGCACTTACACACCCCATACCATTACACATGCTAGCTTTTCAACTACAGATTCATAACAATTCGGATGGTTCTTTTCCTCTTCGGCACGGAGGACATGACATTTACAGTTTTAAAACAATTTGAAATGTGGACTCGTCAGACCACGTAAAACTTTTCCGCTTTGGGTTGAGTTCATTTTAGATGAGCGTGGATGAGACCGTTGAGCCAGACGGGTTTATTATTTTTTTAAATAATATATTTTTATTGTTTGAACATTATTCGGAAATCATGATATCCTGTTTTTATTTAATACTATTTCCCAACTTCATTGGAATTGACGTTGTAAGATTTCTGAAGTTATTTGTAATTAATTTTTCTGCGTATGTGTTCACAGCATGAACTCCACATCGACTGGCACAGAGACAAGCAGTAATCAGCAATTTGAAGGTGCCATTCAGTGAAAATGTATTTTATTTAATGTATTACCGCGACAGAATTAGTGTCAACCAAAACCCAACATTATTGTCAAAACTTATGATAGAGCTCTTAATTTTATTGGATGAACCAGAAGAGGAAAAAAGTATGATCCGATCATTCGTGTGTCAACATAATAGTGTCTGATCATTAGTGCATTTTATAAAACTTTTGGACAGTTTTGTTTATCAGTATTAAACTGTTTTCTTCAAGGTGTTTTTAGCATTATTGTGGATACAGCCTAATTGCTGGCTTCAAGCTTTCCATCACTTTTGCTCTCTAGAGTATGTGGCGTTATACTCATATGAGTCATCAGAGCCTTCAGATCTGACATTTCGAGAAGGAGATGTGATCTTGGTGACCAAGAAAGATGCAGAATGGTGGAACGGTGCCATTGGCGACCGCTTGGGTGTCTTTCCTGGCACCTACGTCAAACCTAAGGAGGCAGATGTAAGGATTTTTAAGCACCACTCTTGTTGATGACACAAATTTCATTGTTTTTTTTTTTTTAACGTTTTTATGTTTTTCGCAGACGAGCACAACTGCGAAGAAGCCTGGTCAGCATTTTTTACTGTTATTGTGATATTACACTTTGCATGTAATAACAAAGATCCTAATGGATTTCATAACGTTATATTTCCATTTTCTGTTTTGTTTTTTTTTAGCCCTAAAGTGTGCTGCTTTTTATTCTTGCACAGAAATTGGCAAGGTCTCCAGAGCCCATTTCACCTCCGTACCCGGGCAGCTGAACCTGGAGAATGGCCAACTCGTTGTCGTCCTCAGCAAGGATGTGTCGGGTTGGTGGCTTGGAGAGCTGCAGGTCCGTAGTGCTCAAGTGATCTACTTCTGGACAGTACACTACACCAAATGATTTTACAAATATCCTTGAAGTTGTCCAAGCTAGCACCAGTTCATGGTCTTGCTCTTGTCAGCTCGACGTTTTGATAGTTTTCTTTGCATTTGTGTTTTGTAACAGGCCCGTGGTAAAAAGCGGCAGAAGGGCTGGTTTCCCTCCTCTCATATCCAGGTATTGGGGTCTAGTAGTGGGAAATCCACACCAGCAGTCCAGTCAGGTAAAATGTGCACACTTTCACAGCTACGGTAAATACAATAGATCAGTAAAAAAATCGGGCTCATTGACAATGTCCACTTGTCCAGGAGTGTGTCAGGTTATCGCCATATATGACTACACAGCCGTCAACAAGGACGAACTGAGCTTCTCAGCGAATCAGCTGATCACTGTTCTTGACAAGAGCGACCCTGACTGGTGGAAGGGTGAAGTCAATGGGGCTACTGGCTTATTCCCCACCAATTACATTAAGATGACCACGGGAGACGGTGACCCTAGTCACCAGTGTAAGTAATGCACTTCCACATGACTGCACTCTTTTGTCATAGTTGTATCTGTAGTAAAAAAAATACAATGAAACTTTCTCTCCATGTAAGCATGTTTCAAATGGCTTGTGGAATCTGTTCTCTTATGGTGCGCTTTGCATCCACTCTTCGTCTTGATATATCCTCTTGCACAACACACACACACACACACACACACACCAATACTTTCTTAATAATAACTTCGATGCTGATTGCCCAAAAATAGAGGCATCTAAATACACAAGCAAATACGATATTTTACAGTGGAACTTCTAAATTCAACACAATTTGATGTGGCAAAAACTGACCTCTGTATCCCCGACCCCTTTTTGTGCCATTTAATAACTTGCATGAAGGCAATCTTGTGCACTTTAAGGCCCAATTTCCCCCAAAATGCTATGTCCAGTTCTGGATAATACAACCTCTAGTGGGTTGGATTTTAGAGGTTCCACTTTCTTATGCGTACGTAATACTCAACATGAGTTTCAGAATAAAACATCCAGGTAATTCCTTACAGTCCCACAGTGGGGAAACTCACATTGATGTCACAGCATCAGGAGCAACTTGGGGGTTCAGTATCTTCCCACGGATACTTCAGCAGGTCTTCCTATTGCTAGATGGCCACTCCTCCACTCGCCTACAAACATGCTGCCCAGCAACTCATGAGCTAAGGAGACTTTTTTGCCCTCACTACATCAGTACTTGAAAGGAATCTTGTACGTCAGAGAGTTCTACCTGGTTGTTAGATTGTAATCGCTCCTTCTCATTCCCATTTCTTCCTCTGTTGCGCTTCTTGTTGGTAACTTTCTTCTCCCTTTTTAAAATTTTCCGATTTGTTGCTTTCCAACCCCTTACCCCCTTGTCTTCTAGGATGGTAGAACGGGCTCCACCTCCTCTCCTCCTGAGTTCAGAGAGACCCACTATTATTGCACAATGCTCTGATGGAGTAGAATTTGGGCACCTGGACTGTCCCACCCAATTTCCTGACTACTCTCATTTACGTACCTTAATCTTTTCTAGGCTTCTTCTAGCTCTCAGAGGCTTTTGAGGTTTCTGATGCAACATGCCTTTTTGCCTTATTTAAAACAATTATCCAGAGAGAGATGGATAGTGGGTCTCTCTTTGGTTCATGCTTTTGTCCCTGAGGTGTTTTTCACCCAACGTCTTCTACTTTCTTCTTTCTCAGCTTCTATTCCTTCTTTTTGGTGAGGGATCAACAATTTATCTCACAGGGATGTCTTCAGAAATGTCCAGACGTTACCATTTTTGCTTGACGTTTGTTAGTGCCTTCTTTAGAAAGTAAAAGCGGAAGCCAAATAATGTTTGCCTACAAGACTACAATATTGATTTTTATTAACAGCTTGGAAGCTTGAGGGAAAACCTGTGTCTAGTGCACGCTGTGCTAATGCTTAGATTTTTTTTTACTTCTTAATGATCTCACTCATGTATTCCAAGCTTGCCTTATATTGTAAGCTTCAGAAAACAGGGTAAAAAGCACTGATTAAATGATGTATTTATTTTCTTTGGGTTCTGCCTTCAAACATTAAAGCTTGGTTGAATTTCACACTGAAGTGTTAGTGTGATTATTCCTGCATATTTACGCGCGTTTGTGTGTGTATTTTGTGCAAGCATGTTTATGTGAATCAGCAACATGATTAATATGGGATACACTTTCGGTAAACAACCTCCTGACTGTTTCAATAACCCAAATAGACTAAATCAAAGTTAACAATTTCCCCCATTGATAATCGCTAAGGGTCCATTTTCAATCCCCACACATGCACATACATATACATAAAAAATATTGAAATATTATATTTGAAAAAGGCATATATACACACAGTATATGCCAGTTTTAATATATTTTTTCAATGGCTGTAAAACAAAGTCAACACCCTTTCTGCTCCAAGCATGCCGCCATGAACTAAAGAAATAATCCCTTTTCGTGTTTTGGTCCAAATAGATTTATTTTGAGCATGGAATTATTTGTAATCTGTCACCATCAACACAGCGAAAACACCCATGAAGTTAGAGAGACAAAGACGAAAAGTGTTGACTAGCCTGAGAAGTTCTTTGTATAGATGGGGAAATCTGAGAAAAATGTTTTTTTTACTTCATTTTTTTCACACATTTATATGCTACATATGTCAGGTGATGACTTTGAAGACCAGATTTCGATTTTTGAACCTCTGGAATGAGGTAGACAGTGAGTGTGTGGTTAGGGAAACGGAAAGAACAGTGAGTTTGGGCTGCTCACAAAAGTTAAATCATGGTAAGTATATATTCCCATTGTTCCTAACAGAGGAGAAAGCTCCAATCGTAGTCCAATTACTTTTTTGCATGTCCATTTGGAGGCAGTGTATGCATTGTCAAATTGCTCCTGTGGTTCATTAAAAGTGCTCCGTTATAGTAGATTGGCATTTTTATTTTAATAGTTTTTTTTTAATTTGTTTTTGCATCCAAAATACCCCGTCTTGTGTGTCTTTTATGTGTGTGCTATAGGGTGCGCAGACCTGACCAGTTTAGATTCTCTAAGCCCGCTCGAGAAGAAGAGGCAAGGCTACATTCATGAGTTGCTTCAGACTGAGGATAGATACGTGGAAGACTTGCAGACAGTGGTTGAGGTGCGACAAAATTAATCCTCTTAACTATATATCTGCTGGGAAAATATTTCTAGTTCTCCTTTTAGGTTTTCTATAAGCCTATGTCGGAATCTGGACGACTGAATAAATCGGAGATGAACATGATCTTTGCCAACTGGAAAGAACTGATTGCTTGCAACACTAAGCTTCTCAGGTTTGAGCCGCGTCCACTAGACTATTTTACAAATGTTTTTTTTTCTGTGCTTCAATTCTTACAGCATGTATTCTTCTTTTTTTAGGGCATTGACTGTTCGAAAGAAGAGCGGCGGTGAGAACATGCCAGTGCAGAAAGTGGGAGATATCCTAGTTGCCGAGCTTTCCCACATGCAGCCGTACATCCACTTCTGCTCGTGTCAAATTAAAGGAGCCACGCTGCTGCAAACTCGCACCGACGACGAGCCTGACTTCAAGACGTTCCTCAAGGTAGGAGGAAGGGCCTCTTGAGGCCTCAACATCTCCAAGAAGTTGTGCTTTTTTCTAGGACGCTGGTTCAGCATATTTTTTTGTTTCTCTCTAATACACCTGATTCCCAATTATCAGCTCAATGAGAAACTGTGCATAAGCCTGATAACAATCCTGATCATTTCAATATGGGACCTTAGGAACCTAAATTGGTGACCCCTGTCCTAAATGAATCCATTTTCAATTGTCTGTTTTTATATTAAGGTAATAATAATTACATAGCCCTTCTCTTCTTGTGTAGTATCAAAATAGTCTTATGAGGAAAAAGCATTTTCCAATGAACAGAGGAATCTGTAATTTACAGAATCCCCATTGGATAGCAGAATTTTTAATGCGCTTTTTTGCCATCAGAATACACCTGAATGTGTTCTTCCCACACACTGCGTTCACAAGGAAAAATATTTGCGTCTGGGCAAAACTTTTCAGTCATTTAGCACCTGTTATTCAAGCTAACCATTTGTGGTATGTCAAATCTTATCTTTTCTGTCTTTTGTCAGAAAATTGGTACAGACTACAGATGTAAAGGGATGCCACTGTCCAGCTTCCTGCTCAAACCAATGCAGAGGATCACACGCTACCCACTGCACATCAAAAGTGTACGCATGGCCACGTGCTACTTATATTGTGTCCAACAAGAACAAAAGCATAAACAATTGGATTTGTGTTGCCCCTCTAAAGATTCTGGAGTGCACTGCCGAAGGTCACGCCGACAGAGGTCCTTTGAAAGAAGCTCTGGAGAGGGCAGAGGAACTTTGTCAACAGGTGTGTAATGAACATTGGTTTTTCATATTTTAATGACTTACTGTACCACAAAGAAATTTGCCGATGCATGTAAACATGAGTCTTTTGGGCCTTTTTTTATGTATCGTTTGTGCCAACCAGGTCAACGAAGGCGTGAGAGACAAGGAGAACTCGGATAGATTAGAGTGGATTCAAAATCATGTCCAATGTGAGGGCGCAGCTGAGGTGAGCAGTTGAAACTTCTACTAAATTGCTACTAAATGCATTTTCAGTTATGTAAATTGCTGACATTGAGCCACACGACGAGTAAAAAAGATTTTTTATCTGTTTCCACAGAATATTGTTTTTGATTCAATCACCAACTGTTTGGGCCCAAGAAAATTACTCCACAGTGGCAAGGTAACTGATGTCCCAACTGACAGACAAATGTTTCAAATGCCCTCATTTAATTCATTTTTTTGGTGTGGACCTTAATCAGCTGTTGTCTTTATTATATTTACAAGATGTACAAAGCAAAGAGCAACAAGGAACTCTGGGCCTTCCTCTTCAACGACTTCCTACTATTGACTCACTCGGTGAAGCAATTCACCTCATCTGGCATTGATAAGCTGTTCAGCAACAAGAACAGCGCACAGCTCAAAATGTACAAGCCGGTAAGACATGGTATTTCCTTCTGGCAGTCACCCTGAGTTTTTTTTAATTCATTCACTGCCATTCCTTGAATTTGTTCGGGAATTTAAAATATGACGTACAGCACCATTCCCGAATTTGTATAGGTTTTGGTTTTGCTTGCTTGCTTGTGTGTCGATAAAGCGAAGGCTAGTCCTCTGGCAATGTTTTTTCCCTTCGTCAAGGAGTAGCATTTCCCTTTTTTTCCATGTTAGCGCTTTGTTCCCGCTTCAGCTAATATGTATTGCGTTGTATTTTGTACAGCCGCCCTCATTTCAAGCTCATATAACTCCAGACACATATCATTTAGGAAATAACTTTTTTGTCTGATGAAAGGAGAGAGAATGGAGGGGATTAACTCATTCACTGCCATTCACGAATTTATTCGGGAATTGAAAATACAGTAAAGTCTCGTTATATCGATATTCAAGGGAGTCCGAAAAATATCAATATAACCGGGACTATCGATATATCCGACCCCGTTTGCATGTAATTTTCTCCGTGCGTGCATAGAAATAGTATCGATATAACCGGGACTATCGATATATCCGATATCGATATAACGAGACTTTACTGTATGTATATACGTAGAGCCCCATTCCAAATTTAGTTCGGGTTTTGTTTTTTTCTTGCTTGGGTGCCGATAAACGGCTGGCCAGACCTCTGAGAATGTTTTGGCTTTCCACAAGGGGGCATCATTTCCTTTTTTCCATGTTAGCGCTTTGTTCCAGTTTCACCTTTTGTTAAAGACCTATATAAACCAATATGTATGTATTGCATTGTATTTTGGATAGCCGTCCTCATTTCAAGCTCATATAACTCGCGATCCATATAACATAGGAATCTCTTCTGATGAAAGAAGAGAGTCTAAGGTTTTGCACGCCGCATTGAATGTTTATGTAGTCCGAAAACTCAATATTCTGTGGGTCCTGGAATTCGAGTGACAATGACAAAAACACTGACACTGGAGTGGACACATTTTTGCACGTCTGGCAGAGAATTAGTGAATTTATTTTGTTTGAGTTGATAACTGAACTGTGTTTTCCTATAGCCTGTCCTGCTCAACGAAGTTCTGGTGAAGCTGCCAGATCCTTCAAGTGACGAACCCATCTTCCACATATCGCACATCGACATAGTTTACATACTAAAGACGGACAACATCAATGAACGGTACGGACACACATACACACACACACACACACACACACACACACACACACACACACACACACACACACACACACACACACTCACAGACACAATGTATCTGTTGTTTATTTACCATTCACCTCCTTGCTAAAGTACAGCATGTTGTGCCAAAAGACCTCAAATGGTAAACATATGCATTCAAAACTTTAGAGAAGGGTATATAAAGTTAACTGCAAAAGTTATCACCGTATTTAAGGTTCATTCTGAGTTTGTACCCAAAAGCTGAATATCACAAACTTTTTAAATATTTATTTTTATCTTTTTATGCTTGCAGGACAGCCTGGGTTCAGAAAATTAAGGCAGCATCTGAAGAGTATATTGAGAAGGAAAAGAAAAAGCGAGACAGGGCGTACCACTGTAAGCACCTCACGCACTCATATCGATATTACATCCAATATGACAGTCTCTGGAAATGAATGACTCTGTGCTTGTGCTTTTAGCTCGATCCATGAAGGGGAATGGAATCGGCCGTCTCCTCGTCACAGTCTTGGAAGCCACAGAGCTCAAGGCACTCAGGTCCAATGGTCAGTGTGAACATGCTTCCACTAAAGGCTGGCTTTTGATGGACTCATTCGTTCTTTTTGTTTGGCCCGTTAGCCATTGTGTTAATATATTTTAAATGCTTTTGAATGGACTCTCGTGTTTTACTTTCACCCTCCGAATACTTCCAACCCTTTCCTTGCTACAGGTAAAATGAATCCATTCTGCGAGGTCACCATGGGAGCTCAGGTCTTCACGTCCCGGACGCTGACTGACACTTTGTCCCCAAAGTGGAATTTCAACTGTCAGTTCCAAATCAAGGACATCTACCAAGACGTCCTCAGCATCACCATATATGAGAGGGACATTTTTGCTCCTGACGGTCAGTTCTTCACAAAACCCTTGCGTCATGCACACATTTTGACAGCTACTGGCGCAACTCTTTCACTCCATTGCGCCAGCACCGGCGCAAGTCTATTACAATTGGCTCATATTGCTACATGATCTGCGCCAGATATGACCTACTTCTGTTAAAATAGCTAAAGAAACACATTTAGTTAAACAGCAATTGAAAACTGTTCGTTTTCCTTCAGAGGTTTTGTCTGCCATCTTGCCTTACAGATATCGAGCCATAATCGCCTTGCATTTGTTTTGGTGCAAAGTCGTGGTAGAGGATTTCTCGGGCTTTTCCGTTATCTGCTGGAAACTGCCGAAAGGGCTAATCAAATATTAATTTACCCATGGCATTATTTACATCAAACATGGCGGATGGTTGCAATATGCAGCGCTAGAACAGGAGACCTTAAAGGACAACCGACACCATTTTTTTGTTTCCTAACTGACATCAGAAAAACGTTTTATAGTATCTAAAATACTCAAAACACGCAGGCTGATATTTTTAGTTAAATGCAAAACACCAAGTGTCCCAAAACCACTTCACAATGACCTTGGGATGGCGAATTTCAGAAGGTCCCGCCCCCTTGTTCGTGACATCACACCAAGACGTCTTGCCTTGCTCTAGAATCAAAACAATGGCTTCAGATTCGGAGAAGATGCTTTCTTGTGACTCATCCAGTTATGAATAGGATTCAAATAGTTCTGAAGAGGAAAGCATAAATATTTGCAATTGATTAAAGAAGTCCTACCGGATCATTTTGAGGCATCTGGACTCCAATTTAGCGTCCAAATAGTAGTCTTGGTGCAACACACAAGGATTCACCATTGTGTTATTTATGTGTTTTCCTTCTAATTTCGCCATCAACACGGATCAACACGAAATTTTCAGACCAAACAAAGTACGCAAAATGCATTGTGTCGCTTTCTCGGTCAGGGGCGTTCCAGACAACTATTTGATATTCGCTGACACAAATTACCAGCAGACAAATCAGCCCATTTCCAACAGAGCTTGGGCGCAATCTTTTGCATTTTCTGGGACACTACATTTCAGTCCAGATGCCATTCTTCATCTTTTCCTTTCGGCTTTTCCCTTCAAGGGGTCGCCACAGCGAATCAGTGACCTCCTTTCATCACTTTGCTGCTGTGAAATGTAAATTTCTCCACTGTGAGACTAATAAAGGCATATCCAATCCAATCCAATCCAATCCATCTTCAGAGGTATGATCCACATGTTTGTTTTGGCCAAGCTTTTACGTCGGATGCCCTTCCTGACACAACCCTCTGTATTTAACCGGGCTTGGGACCAGCACAAGAAGAGTTATGTCCTTTTGTGGCTACAGAACAAGCAACTCGCTCAGTAAAAGGCTCCCAAACACAAAATGGTCATCTGCACAGCAACAGCCAGATGCCATTGACGGCTCAAATTGATATGAGAGGACTCCTTTAATCGATTGCAAACATTTATGCTTTCCTCTTCAGAACTATTTGAATCATATTCATAACTGCATGAGTAACAAGAGAGCATCTTCTCCGAATCTGAAGCCATTGTTTTGATTCTCGAGCAAGGCAAGACGTCTTGGCGTGACGTCACGAACAATGGGGCAGGACCTTCTGAAACTGGCCATTTCCAGTTTCATTTTGAAGTTGTTTTTGGACACTTTGTCATTTTTATTTGTGTTTTTCATTTGACTAAAAATATCAGCCTGTATCAGTTATAATATCAGTTAATATCAGTTTTAGATATTTTATATGCTATAAAACGTTTTTCTGATGTCAGTTCGGAAACAAAAAAAATGGTGTCGATTGTCCTTTAAAGGCACACTTACAACAATACTCTACTCGGTTTTCTATGTCATGTCATGGTGTATTTTTTGTGTTTAAATCAGTTTTTGTGTTTTTCTTAACTGTGGGTATTTGAACTATAGAATATATATTGATGTATATAGTGCTTTAACAACAGCAGAAGCTGTAACGAAACATTTAACATGGACAACTAAACATAAAATATCGGCACCAAAATAAGTGCTTCAATGTATGCCAGGCTAAATATCAATCAGTGAGGATTCATATTGTTTCAGTAATTTGTGGGGTAGTAAATTTTGGTGTACAACTCATTTTTTTCATTCTTATTTACAACAAATCTGGGGGGAAATTAAAAAAAGAGTTTATTCTCTTCTCAGATTTCCTGGGACGTACAGAGGTTCCTGTGGCAACCATAAAGAAAGAGCTGGAGAGTAAGGGCACCGTCACAAGACGTCTTCTGTTGCATGAGGTATCCACTGGAGAAGTGTGGGTTCGCCTCGACCTGCAACTCTTTAACGGCAAATAGTTGAAGCACAGGATGGCTGTCGCTTGCTTGGCATGCCTTAACGTACTCATCAAGGAAGACAGAGAATCTGAGCAACATTCTACCAATCATCCAGAAGGGCTGTATTATTTTGCTTGGACGAAAAAGGGAATTTTGATAAATCCTCAGTGAAGCAGCTATTATCATGTGGGCAGAATTCACTGAACGAATTGCCATCGACTAGTGTTTTTTTCCTGTCTGAAGCAAGCATGACTGATGGCTTTGATGGCATGTTGTTGCTCCACTGTTCTGAAATGAAAACAATGTCACGGTCGCACTGGCCTGAACATAGTCTACTTCTGGAGCTAGAGGGTCTCAGGATGTGTCATTCTCGGTCAAGTCACTGTAATGACACATGGTGCCATCTCCTCTGAGTGTCTCTTGTTTTTGTGTTTGGAAAAGTCTTTGTTCTTTTTATTGCGTGGACAAAGATGCGGATCAAACCTCTAAAGATGGAGGTCACTGATTTGCTGTGGCGACCCCTTGAAGGGAAAAGCCGAAAGGAAAAGAAGAAGACACACAAATGCTAGGATGTGCTTCTTTCAAGTTGTTAAAACTGTATGTAGAAGTGCAACACAATATCCACAATTTGTTTGTAACTAAATGTATATTTTGTTGATAACACAACAGAGGACAAGCCGACTGTGCTTCATGTTAGACCATTTTGTTTATTTTTCGCAGTTTTTACCTAATTAACAAATTGAGCAGTAATAGTTGTTTGTACCCATTGTAAGGGCTCGTCTTTCATGTCTTTGGGACATTTGGTAAAGAGGTACTTTTGGTTGTGGGCGATTCATTTTCTTGTATTATTAATTTTGACATTGTGTCTGCTAATCTTTTTTCCCCTTTGCATAAAGTCCTGTGGAAACATCTGTCAAGCTGAAGAAAATACAGCCGCTCTGCAATAATATCATTAATCATTATTTCATGTTGTGTTGTAAATGAATCCTGCTAATGTTTATTTACAGACGGTGTCATGCTTTCTGCATCAATTTTATCAAGGCTAATTTCCAGTGTGATGTCTATTGTTCTATTTATCCCACCACAGATTTGAATGTCACCACACCCTCAGCGATGCTTAATGATCAAACGGTAAATGCCAGCTGGGGTTCCGGATAGTAATTACCATGTGTATTTTTTTCTTAAATTATGTGTGGGACCATCCAAAGCTATTATGCAGTCCTGGTGAGCGTAATCATGTTTTTTTTAAATTCATTGTGATTGTTTTTAGGGTGGGCGAAGCATGTTAGCTAATTGTCTATGATTGTTAAGTATTGCTTTAAACCTGCTCACTTACTTTAACTCTGCTCATTTATTAGGTCAATTCCTTTGTTTTTATTTCTCTTAACGTAAAACAATTTGATTTGTCGATTTTAAATTTATTTCTGCACAGAGACCGAGATGCCTATGTGCTACGAACACTGACAGAAATCTATGGTTGGTTGCACTATTTTTATCTTTTGCAACCATCTGCTGTAGTCTGTCTGTTTACCTGCTGTTTGCACTCACCTGGGCCAGAACGAGGCACTCGATCGGGGGTCCTTGAGTCAAAGTAAAGATATTAAAACTTCCACAATATTTTGAAAGGCTCACAGTTATTTTGATACACCAATACGAGTACAGTGAATAATTTAACATTTGAGTGTTTTAATAAATTAAACTCATCTTTTCGAAAACTGTTCTTTTCAAAACTACATTTTAAATTTACTGTGGTAGTTGTTATTTGATGTAATTGTCAACACCACAATAACCATAATTATCTTTCCGTGTGCTACTTTTGTTGTGTTAATTTAGCAGCGTTTAGCTTTTGGATGCTAAAGGACTTTGAAGTTTTGTTTGTGATGTAAAGTAGGGAAAGAGATGCCCATTTCACGGTAAGAGCATTGTCATCAAGTGGTGAGTATAGTTTTTGCTTTTTTTGGAATTTTGCTGTGCCGATGACCATTTTGTGTTTGGGAGCCTTTTACTGAGCGAGTTGCTTGTTCTGTAGCCACAAAGGGACATAAGTCTTCTTGTGCCGGTCCCAAGCCCGGATAAATACAGAGAGTTGTGTCAGGAAGGGCATCCGACGTAAAAGCTTGGCCAAAACAAACATGCGGATCAAACCTCTAAAGATGGAGGAGACTGATTTGCTGTGGCGACCCCTTGAAGGGAAAAGCCAAAAGGAAAAGATGAAGAATGAATTGGTATGTTTCTAACTCAACTGAAATCTGGAATGTCCAAAAATATTTAAATTAAATACAACACTTCATCACATTCGCATAATTTGTATATTGTCGGCAACATATAAACACAATCATTAACACTTTTACTCAGTGGGGAAATAAATGCTGTCGTACATTTTGTTTTACCAAAATAACGGTGGTTTTGTTTTATTTTCAATTCGTTTTTGTGCACAATGGACACAGAGTGAATTTTGGAAGAGTGGGGTGCACAAATAGACCTCATTAAGTCCTTCACCCTCCACTTGTTCCGGGTGTACGGGAACCACAGTGATTACATAACCACACTGACAGTGGCTGTGAGAAAGGCTGTCAAACACATACATACACACGGGCTCACAGCTGTACAGCACATCAGCTGGCGTCAACTTACTGTGCTGCCCAGAGGGGGTGTGTCTTTAATGTTGTGGGGATAACATTACTATTAGTGACTCATGCTCCATTTTGGACCGAAACGCATGTATACATAAAGAACCTTTGCGGCGTTTGATAATTGAAAGCCAAATAATCGCTTTTCTGGGTGTTTTTTTTGTGCACGTTCGAGACTTGAGATAATGGATTTTATTAATTTCGAGAACGAAACAACTTCGATGTCAAATCACCTTTTCCTTAGAAATGCATGGAGATCCCATTGATCCGCAAGGAAAACCCGTCCTGCCCCACCCAGGAGTAATGTTTTGACAGTGGTGGGCCATCAGGGCCTACAAGGCCTTCTCTGCAGGCCTGAAAATATCTCAATCACAGACTAATGCAAATAATATTTTGTCCATGAATTGTATCCGTAGTGCGGTGTACAGGCAAATATGTTGTTTTGATAGTGGTTTTGTCAACCCACAATGGCTGAAGAAGGAGAAGAAGCTATTATTAAGACGGACTTTTCAAGAATAGATGCACATCATTAAGGTTGGACAGCTCCAAAGCTAGCAGAAATAGCAAATAATATTGCAATTTTATAAGGTTATCATAAATCCACACGTTGATAGTAAAAATGTGAACAGTTTAATGACAGTATTTCTTACGTTTCTTCAAGTCACAAGTTATTGCCTGGCCAACGGCACCCTCTAGTGCAGGGGTCGGGAACCTATGGCTCGCGAGCCATATATGACTCTTTTGATGATTGCATATGGCTCGCCGATAAAACTAAATACATATTGTCGTTTTTTTCGCCGTTCATTTCCCGTTGGGGCTGCAGTTGGTGGAAAGCGCAATTTTGATTGGATGACACTGACCTAGAATGGCCGAAAGTGCCATTTTGATTGGATGATAGTGGCCGTCATGTTGAAATAGGTAAACGCCCAACTAGTGCACTTCAGCGTGAATGCACCGGAGCATTAGAGGAGAGAAAATGTTCTGATTCTAATTTGCAATGAAACAATACCATCGATGAATCGTTCGAATGTCAGTGACATTTTAACAAGCCCCATGTTAACGTTAGCATCAACATACTTCTGCGAGAAGTAGATTTCAGATAGCAAGTGTGGAAGCTTATGAGCCGTGTGCAGGCTAGCTAGCAGTAACTTCGCCTCTGGACCGGCAAATTGAATTTCATTCCGATCGTTTGCCTGGATTTTTACCAATCACGAGGAACGGAAAACCATTGATGTTAACGGTGAGTACTATCACAAAGTTATTTTAAATAATGCATTCTGATATTTTGTTGAAAAGTGGCAGCGTGTGCGCGTGCGTGTATGTGTGCGCGCGCATGCGTGCGTTTCTATGTGCGCGTGTGTGTGGCTCTCACTGAAAAACATTTCTAAATATTTTACTTTTAA
The DNA here is from genome assembly GCF_051943395.1 of Hippocampus bargibanti. Lineage (NCBI taxonomy): Eukaryota > Metazoa > Chordata > Actinopteri > Syngnathiformes > Syngnathidae > Hippocampus > Hippocampus bargibanti. Next base: position 24,838,625 of record NC_142736.1, on the reverse strand, counting down.
GCTCTCTTAGTCAAAAAGGTTCCCGACCCCTGCTCTAGTGGATTGATTCAGAGGGAGCACTACTGAAGGCCTAGTAGTGACATGCGCAGCCCGCAACTATGTTTTAATAACTACATTTAATTTCTAAGCGCCTTTCAAAACTCTCAAGGACACTTTACAGTCACAATGATGAGTACATTTCCCTTTTGCAACTACAGTGGGGCCTTGGCTTACGAACTTAATTGGTTCCCAGACAGTGTATGGTGAATAGTGTGTATCCCAAAAATTAATTTCCCATAGGAAACCATTAAAATGAGAATAATCCGTTCCCAGGTCTCCATAAAATATAATTTTCAACTAAATAAGCCTTACAACAACACACAACATACCTTATTCTATGTATAATAAAGTTGCTATTGTATTGTAATGAAAGAAATACACTGCATTGTATAATAGTCACTTTATTTACATTTGTGATGGTCGTTGATTGCTCTTAATTGACACCTGTTGCTTTCTGACTTGTAAGGTCTTACGAAACTGAGGCATCACATCATCATTCATCATGTTGATGATTCTCATAGCCACAGTCTTTTCTGGATGGAACTGTTCAATAAAAGCCTGCACATCACCAATTCTTCCATGCGGCTTTCACGGATCGAATGGTAACATCATGCCAAGCCTTTTCTATCAGCTGAACACAATGATACTGTCACGTTCCGAGCGTGACAGGGATAGCTGACTCGTCGGAACGTTATTAAAGGGGTTTGGATCCCTAAGCAGGCGGCAGAGACGTAGGTGCTGGCAGAGATTTTATTACAACAAAAGGCGCGAGTCCGCTGATTCCACGTACCTGGAATGACGCGAGAAAAGAAGGCGGGCGGGGGCATATCTTTCCACAAAATGGTGAACTCCATACACCATCCAATACATCTGTTGATATTCCTTAAATTATTCAAATCTACTGTAGGTTTCTCTCACATAGTATGTACGGTTGCAATGCAACAAGAAAAGCCCCAGAAAATGCGAAAACGACTGAGCGGGAGCGAAATACGGAATGAATACAAAATGCAGAAAAGCAGAAGCAAAATGCGACAGAGTAGTTCGGAAGAAAGGTGGAAGTATAGAAGCATAAACACGTACGAAGGCTGAAACAGAGTACAGAAAGGCAGAGTGACAGTCTGAGAGGCCCTGAGTTCCACTTGACTCAGTCATGGGAATGATTTGATTATTACCACATGAACAGATGTCTTATATAACACACACGCACACAGAGACCTAAATAATGGCAAAAGAGGCACTTCCTGGACAGAAAACAAAAAACAAGCACAGGTGGCAAGTCTTGACAACAGAGTTTACATGTGAAATAAATCCTATGCTCCATATGTACTACAGCGTATTAAGTATATTTTCACCATTGCGGCCATAGGCTAAGTTCTTTTCGCAAAGCACCTGATGAATGCAGTTCATAGCAGGGCAAGTGTGCTAGACTCTGGTGCAACTCATGGGAAACAGAGCCCCCCTTTTTGTTTTGCACGTTTATTTCTCAGTCCTGTGATGAAACAAGCAATATTTTTCCACATAGACAGCGACCAGGGAACAACTGTGAATATACTGTTATATGCAGCCGGGTGTGGAAACACACTGAAATGTGCTGAGATTTGATATTGACTCTTCAGATCCTCTATTCCTACGTGTCCAATTAAAGTGCCTTCAGCACTGATTGCCCTCTTAAACATTTGTGTACTGCGTGTGCGTGCGCGAAAAACAAATCACTGCTCGAAAAGAACAAATTAACTGTGCATGGGGCTGCCGCTGAACCGGCAGGAAAAAAATCCTAGCTGTGACTGTAAAGTGTCCTTGAGAGTTTTGAAATGCGCTTATAAATGAAATATAATGAATATATATATATATATATATATATATATATATATATATATATATATATATATATATATATATATATAGTGATATCATGAGAGGCTAGCTCATAGGGACAGGACAAGAAGTGCAATGGACGACAGGTTTGGATACAAACAAAAGGTTTTAATCAAGGGTTCCAGGGGGAATTCACAAGCAACAAAGGTTTGAATAGTGTCTCTTCCAATACTTATCAAAATAAAGTCTCTTCTGATACTTAAATCCAAATAAAGTCTCTTCTGAGGTAAAACTGAAGACGGAGTTCTTTTCCAAGAGTCTCTAGGCCTCACCCCTCTTGACGTCCTCCTCATGTAGCCTAGCCACCTTAGCTAGGTTCAAATCCAGTGTCCAGTCGTGTGGTCCCAACTGGCAATGAGTTCCACGCAGCAATCAACTTCTTCACAGAGCACAGCAATCGAGCTTGTCTTTCCCCAAGCTCCACACTCAGAGGCTCTCTGCCTTTAGAGCCTTGCTTGCCAATCAAGCCCTGATCAGCTGCAGGTGTGTGGTTTTAATTGCTGCCTTCCACCAGATGGGGCCAAGATTCTCTCTGGGTGGAGCCATCTTAGGGGGATGTATTTGCCCTCCAGGACACAGCCTCTCGTGACATCACAATATATATATATATATATATATATATATATATATATATATATATATATATATATATATATATATATATATATATATATATATATACACACACACACAGACACACTTGGGGTCCTTGTTCGTGATTGAGGGAATTATGACTAGTATTAAATGGCAGTCGTATATAATAAGAAAAGGTTTGAATCTTGTTTTTTTTAATCACAAAAAATGACAATTGAACATGTGTGTGTAGACTTTTATATGCACCGCTTACATGCACCTACCCATTTGTGTTGATTTTTTTTTCCCCCAGTCAATTCCAATACACTTTGCTTAATGTTTTTAAGCATGCATAAGCCCATTCTCCAATAAAGATCCTGGGAGAGAGAGTACAGTTGTCAGACTTGGCACAAAAGTAACCTGCCGACATGACAAGTTAGCTCATAAAAATTTCACATGTCTAATGTAAATGCCTTTTTTGAAAAAAAAAAATTGATTCGGCACGAAAAACACTTAACAGAAGCAAACACAACTCGAAGTGTAGTTGTGTGTGTGTTTTAAAGTTGTGCACATCAACAAGAACATAACTGAATACATATATTGTATATGATCATGTCTGTGTATAAGCATGCAACTGTGAAGTAAGTCAACTTGGAAAACATTGGAATCGCAGCCGTTGCGTGCACACGGCCATCCCGTGAGCTGGTTTATAAACATTTAAAGGGGGGTGCATTGTTAAAACTGCTAGCATGTGTGTCATGATCTGGTTGGCGACCTGCTGGCTTTATTTTAATACAATTTGTCAAACAACCTCCTGCTCCCTCCTGCCTGCTTTTTGGGATCCGAACCCGCCATCACCACCTCGCAAAACCCTGACAATGTGGTTATGAAAGTATCAAAGTAGTCACATACGATAGCTCCTTAAGCTTTATCAAAAGAGCAGCTTGAACAATACAAAATTAGCATTAGCACTGTAAACAAACAACTTTACCCACAGCTACCGTACTGTTTACATGGCTTTTTGTTATTATGTTTTTATTATACAATCTGAGGTTGGCATAAGCTACCACCCTCAGAGGGAATGAGCAATTTGTTTTAGGAGAAAATCCTAAGTATTTTGCAACCAGACCAGTGCTGCGTTTGGGCACATTTCATGGTCGATGGGATAATCAATGTCAGCATTCAGACCAGCTAAAAAGGAATTTCCAGGTTTTTTTTCTTTTTTCCAGCAAAACAGCCACATGTTGGCCAGTGCTAACCATGGAGCATGACTTCAGGGAGGGAAATTCAAAAGAGGGTATCTTTTTTTGAAGAGACGGTTTTGTGGTTTGCCCCAATTTTGGCATGCTGAGTTTCATGAAGAAGCAACCACAAGATACCCACATATCCGCCACGACTAGTCAGAGGAACGACGTTTTCTCATAAAATTAAGGAATGGCAAAGCATAATAATGAGAAAAAACATTCAGAATAAAAAGCGTACAAGACAATCTATAAGACACCAAATACAGTGATACCTCAGCCTACGAACTTAATTGGTGCCCAGAACGTGTGTGTAAGACGAAAAGTGTGTCTTCCAAACATTAATTTCCCATAGGAAACCATTAAAATGAGAATAATCCATTCCCAGGTCCCCATAAAACATAATTTCCTACAAAATAAGCCTTAAAACTAGACAAAATATACCTTATTTTATGTATAGTAAATGTGCTATTGTATTGTAATTAAAGAAATAAACTGCACTGTATAATAAAGTCATTTATTTATCTTTGTAATGGTCGTTGATGGCTTGATGTAATGGAGTGGGAGGAGGTGGGAGGGAGTTACTGTTTGGAAGGAGAGTCACATTCCATAAGAACTGTAATAATTCCTGGGAATTACAGTCTCCCAGGACATGAAGTGGGAGGTCAACACCAACTCTATCCTGAAAAAGGCCCAACAGAGAATGTACTTCCTGAGGCTGCTAAAGAAGCATGGCCTGCCACAGGAGGTGCTGCAACATTTCTACACGGCTGTCATCGAATCCATCCTGTGTTCTTCCATCAGCGTTTGGTTCGGGGCCGCCACAAAAATGGGCAAAATCCGACTTCAACGGACAGTTAGGACGGCGGAAAAAATCATTGGCACCGCCCTACCCACTCTCGAGGACTTGCACACTGCAAGAATCCACACTAGGGCGCGGAAAATCCTACTGGACCCTCCGCACCCTGCCCACCACCTTTTCCAGCTACTCCCCTCAGGCAGGCGCTACCGATCCATGCGCACCAAATCCAGCAGACATTTAAACAGCTTCTTCCCCCAAGCCATTAACTCTTTGAACTCTTTCAACAGTAGCCAAAATGGAACTGTATAGTGCCACTTAGCAGTTTTTTTGACAACGATACTAGTGCAGCGTGTTCTACCGGAAACAAATTCCTTGTGTGTCCTACATACTTGGCAATAAAGATGATTCTGATTCTGATTCTGATAATAATAACAATAATAATAATAATAATAATAATAATAATAATAATACATTTCATTTATAAGCGCCTTTCAAAACTCTCAAGGACACTTTACACGCACAGGATATTTTTTCTGCGGGTGAGCAGCGTAGGAAGGAGCGTTAGTCTATCTTTCATAAGCAGGGGCGGACTCTTCCTGTGTAATGAAAGTCCGGTTCGGCATCTTTTTCCAAAGAAGGCCGGTTTCATCAGCATTAAACACTTGATGAGGATCTCGCGAATTTAATGTTTGTAAGGCGAAAAGTTTGTTAGCTAAAGCGTTCGTAAGCCGATTAGTATCACTGTATGATTAAAATGTGTTTTTCAAACGATTTGTTCTTTCTAAAAATTCCAAACTCTCCTTTCAATGTATTATGAAGGTGCACATTTTTTCTCTCCGCAAATACACAATTTTATATTCATCTTCTCTCAGAGAGAGAGAGAGAGAGAGAGAGAGAGAGAGAGAGAGGGAGAGAGGGAGTGAGTGAGTAAGAGAGAGAGAGAGAGAGAGAGAGAGAGAGAGAGAGAGAGAGAGAGAGAGAGAGAGAGAGAGAGAGAGAGAGAGAGAGAGAGAGAGAGAGAGAGAGAGAGAGAGAGAGAGAAAGAGAGGGTTGCTTGTCCTGTCGAGGTCTCTCATGTCACAGCTATGCCCCCGAGGGCCTGACCTCTGCCGTCCTGACTGCAGCCCAACCTGGAGTCGCTCACATGGTAGAAGAGGGAAGCACATTTTGGAAAACATGAAAATTACAAACCCGTATCAAAAAGGAAGAAGTGGACGATGGATTCATTATTTTTAGAGAACGGGCCGTAAAAGAAACGTTTGTTTGGTGATCGTGTTTTTTTTTTTTTTTTTTTTTTTTTGCAGGATGGAGTAACGGGGAAAAGGAAAGGGGAGGAGTGGCAGGGAACTCAGAAACGGAGAAGAGCACACACACGCATGCAGGCAAACAAGAGGAGTAGAGGAGGCGAGAGATGCTGCGGAGAAATGTAAGTGCAAATCTTCCTTCTTTATTATTGTTCACAGATTTAAAAGGACATTCTGTCACTTTTCCACATTGTTGCGTGATTCTGTGCACCCACCCGAATGCTCCCATTACATCCATCTCCTGTGCTGCGTTTGTGTTTGGGCATGAATGCTGTCTTCCTCGTGCTCCGCAGGTCATGTTAAAGAGTAACGGTGCTGAGGAAGGAAAGGCCAGTGTCACATTGTATTAACATCAGCTTCATATGCAGAGCTACACACACATTCACACAGAGTGTTTCAACCAACACGAAAAAACAAGATCACTTTGCAGACAGTGCAAGGAAAGTCTCTTAGTGTAATTGTCAGCTTGAATTTTAATTGTATTCAATTAATAAAGACGAGTGGAAATCACAACCGCTAAGAAAGTAAAAAAAAAAATAAGCAGCTTATTAATTTATTTTGTTGCGACAATCGGAGCTGACTTTGTGAGGACTTGCCCTGTGTCACAATTAAGGGTCTAAGGTTCAAAATCCCTCTGTGGACCAAAATAGACTGTCTAGGTGGCCTTGAGCAAGGTTCTGTGAATCATTAAATTGTTGTTGACTTTGGTATTTTTATTAAAATAATATACATTGTATTACATTATTCTCAAATTATGAGACACTATTAGTCATTTGACTTAAAAAAAAGTCTGTCTGTGTGTGTGTGATTTCAATACAGTTATGTCATGCTGCAGCAGTTGAACAAAACATTGCAAATTTAAAATAAAAATAAATATTGGATTGAATTTACCTTTATTAGTATTTCAGTGGAGAAATTTACATTTCACAGCAGCAAAGTTATGAAGTGAAGAGTAAAGGAAAGAAAGAAGTAGAAAAACAAAATCCAGGAGCTGCTTGAAAGGCAGTCACTCTCACGTGCCATCTTAAAGTCAAAAGAACAAAAAAAAAACTAAATAACAATAATATGTCAACACAAACATATAGTCATTCATTCTTAAGCACTTTCTGTTCCATCTTTGTTACATGAAGCACTTCTAGATAAAAGAGGAGAGGATCAAAGCGTCATTTTCACCAGTAGAAATATAAAAACAAGATTTGGTTTGGAAAATAATTATTGAAAAAAAATTGAAGTGCATTGAATAGAATTGAATAATCCCATTTTAAAACATCCAGATTTGTATACATTTTTTGACATATATATATTTGATTAAAATGCACTATTTACAGTAACTCATTCGTACTGTAAAATGTAAAAGCACTTTTTATTATTGTGACAAATAGGTAAGTTACAAAAATTACATTGTATTATCACAATAGTTATGTTATAAAAATTAGAGATATGTGATGCCACTTTGTCCAAGCCAATAGTAGTACAACGATTCGCTTTTTGAGTACAGTACTCACTGATATCGAGTACTTTTGATCAATAATATTTCATTTAACCCCAATGACAGTGCAGTTGAACAAAACTGTCTTTCTGACACATGATGTTTCGCCAATTATCAGATCGGCACAATATAGCGCAAATTACTTGCAGGACTCATTCTGTGTCACAAATATTGGTGACTGTTGGATGGGATTGGCCTCGATTAGTCTCGCAGGAGAGAAATTTACATTTCACAGCAGCAAAGTGATGAAAGTAAGAGGAAAGGAAAGGAAGAAGTCAAAAAACAAAATAAAGGAGATGTTGTAAAGGCAGCCCCTCTCGCTGCGCCATCTTCAAATCAAAAAAACTAAATGAAAAATAATGTGACACATAACAAAAGTCAATCTTGAGCACTTCCTGCACCCTCTTTGTTGTATGAAGCAGTTCTAGATAAAAGGGGAGAGGATAAAAGCATTCTTTTCACCAGTGGATCAGGGACGACATGGTGAAATGTGCATGTCTGCTACAAGCTAAATGTTGAAAACAAACACCAAGCTGTAGCATCCATTGGCGAAAAAAGACTGTCTCCCATCACCTGTCCCATGTAAATCCGCTTCAATTCCAAGCCGCGACAGTTCCGCATTTGCATCAGCGCTCCTTTCTTCTCGTCGCACGCTCCTCAAGCCATGCATCCATCCAGCCGCAGACTGTCCAACAGCACTGAAAAAAGTGAGGCTGTGAAAGTGATGCCCATTACAGGCGCAAAAAAAAGCACAATGGCCCCTGTGGTGTCCACCGATGACAGTCATATGGCACCGACAAAAAACGATCAAAAACGGTGCTGGCATAACTGGTGCTGGCGAAAAGGCACAACTGCTCGGCGCAGTCTCCTCCTTGATCAGTGTCGTAGCCAAAAATGTGGAAAACAATCCGTATATGTTCCACACGACGCACAACAAAACAAAGTGACAAAAGAAAACACAAAAACCAAAAAAAAAAGGAAGGCTCGCCTACTCGGGGGCCATCTTGGACTTCTTTTATTCAACCAATCAAACTTCTGGGCGCTCATGCCTCCTACCATATGCAAAACCATTCATCTTAAAACATTCATGAGATAGAAAACACCAAAAGAATCTTGCATATAAGTGGCCTCCTGCTGGAACATCATATGTCACGATTTGGGTAAATCTCACAAATTTTCAAAACGTCCTGTAGCGCTTGTACTCGACATCTCAAAATTAAATCGACAGCCAGCCAATTTGATGACACTTTGCTGTCCATGTTTGTGTCATTTTGAGTCCCATGGTGTGTGTGTGTGTGTGTGTGTGTGTGTGTGTGTGTGTGTGTGTGTGTGTGTGTGTGTGTTGCACAGCCGGGCTGATGTGTCATTTTTGGAACACAGATGAATGTGCCTGAAGTGCTAATGAATGCTTGAAATGTGAATTTTATCTGCCCAGCGGTTGCACATACAGTTCAGCCTCAAATGATTCAGACCTTTGATTTGGCCAAAAATTGAGTTAGAAAGGCATTTCATTTGGTTGAATGGTTTCCTCTGGTTGGATCAACTTCTGATTTGATTTTTTTTTAGTCAAAGTTTACCCCTTGAGATCAAACCAATCTGACCTCCGAGTGTTTCATCGTTTCTCTGCTTCGGAGCGGTACACACATTTAGATAGTGTTGCAATACTGCTGGCTCAAGCGCTTTAAATTCCTCACGAGTCCTTTACTTCTTCAGCCTCAAGTGCATGCTGACGTTACCTTGAAGTCTGTCAGTCTGATGTGATGTCTTATGACAGGTGTGAACAAAAAAAATCTCTGACTTCTTTTGACAAACTAGATCAAGAGGAATAATAATAAAAAACTGCCCTTACAAAAATGATTAGGATCAGATTGTATTGATGCTGCCCATATATCTATTGAACAATGGTTGTACAGTCAAACCTCGGTTTTCGAACATCTCGGTTCTCGGCCAATTCGGTTCAACCACAATAAAAAACAGACATTTATTGATTATAATGGAAAATGTTTCGGTTTTCGACAAAAAAAAAAAAATATATGCCTCAGTTTGCAACAAAAAAATCAATTCTCGACCAAACTGAGCTCACCTGGTGCATTCAGGACTCCCCTCCGCTTCCTTATATGTCACTTCCTTGTGTAACGTCTTATTGTGACCGACGCATTATGCTCATGTAGCGTTTCATTGTGAGCAGGCGTGTTTGAATTGTTCAATCACAATTAAAAAAGCAGATATTGATTACATTGATTATCATGGTAAATGTTTCAGTTTTCGACCAAATCGTTTTTTTAACAGGTTTCTGGAACGGATTATGTTCGAAAAGCAAGATTTGACTGTAGTTGGCGGTGATGAACTGTATTTGATCTTACAAGGAGGCATTTCTTATAATAATAATAATAATAATAATAATAATAATAATAATAATAATAATAATAATAATACATTTCATTTATAAAACTATTTTCGTTTGCTGCTTCGTGTAACAAAGAAGGGATAGAAAGTGCTTAAAGGACAACCGACACCATTTTTTTTTGTTTCCTAACTGACATCAGAAAAACGTTTTATAGCATCTAAAATACCCAAATCACGGAGGCTGATATTTTTAGTCAAATGCAAAACACCAATAAAAATGAGTTAAAGTGTCCCAAAACTACTTTAAAATGACCCCGGAAATGGTGAGTTTCAGAAGGTCCCGCCCCCTTGTTCATGACGTCACGCGAGGACTGGCTTCAGATTCGGAGAAGATGCCTTCTTGTTCCTCATCCAGTTTTGAATATGATTCAAATAGGTCTGAAGAGGAAAGCATAAATGTTTGCAATCGATTAAAGAAGTCCTTCCGTATCAATTCGAGCCGTCAAGACACTAATCTAGCATCCCAGAAAATGCACAAGATGGCATACAAGCTCCGTTGGAAATGGGCTGATTTGTCTGCTAGGAATTTGTGTCAACTAGTATCAAATAGTAGTCTTGGTGCAACACACAACGATTCACCATCGCATTATTTATGTTTTCCTTCTAATTTCGCCATCAACATGGATCAACACGAAGTTTTCAGACCAAACAAAGTACCCAAAATGCATTGTGTGTTGCTTTTTCAGTCAGGGGCGTTCCTGACATGACGTCATGTCAGGAATTGTCACCAACTCGAAAACAAGAGTTCCTGAATATTCAGCTAATATAGCTATATGCGGTGAAATCTTTGTAAAATACGCTCAGTAGAAGTCATTTGAAGTGATTTTACAAATTATGGACACAATTTGTCCAGAAGCGTCGGTTGTCCTTTAAGAATGAATGACTCTCTGTGTCTTTGTGTTGTCATATTATTTGTTATTTAGTCAAAAGTCAAAGTCAAAGTCAAAGTCAGCTTTATTGTCAAATATGCTAATATGCATGACATACAGCACAGATGAAATTAATGTCCTCTCGGACCCAGCGTGCAAGACATGCAAGGCACTTATAATGTGGCTAAAAAAGACATACAATTGACAACAGACAATACATGTAATTTCTGTATGTAAAGTGAGGTAGTGTCGTATGGAAAGTGAGGCAGTGACGTATGTAAAGTGAGGTAGTGACATATGTAAAGTGAGGAAGTGACGTATATAAAGTGACGTAATGTAGTAATGCAAAAACGAACAACAAGAAAGGGTTGAAGTGAGGTCTTGCAGAAAAAATGAGAAAGAAGAAAAAAATAGAGTTCAGGGTGATCGTACAGCATGTAGCGTGTACTCAGAGTTCGGTGAGTGTGGCAGTGGGTGTTTTGTTGTTATTTTGACTTCAAGATGGCGATGCGAGAGTGGCTGCCTTTCCAGCAGATCCTGCATTTTGTTTTTCTACTTCTTTCTTTGCTTTTCCTTTCATAACTTTGCTGCTGTGAAATGTACATTTCCCCACTACAAGACTAATAAAGGTAAATCAAATCCAAATTTTCATGGAGGACAAACGTCTGACATTAATATTTTTATTACGAATTGTCATTCATAACCAAGTAAAATCAACTTTGTTAAAGACAGAACCTATGACACAGCTCTTGTGTCATAAGTGAGCAAGTTTTATGAATGAGCTGCTGGGCTGCACGTCTGGGCACTTCTGTTATGAGCTCTTTAGTTTGCTGTCTCTCCATTCCTCTTGATTGAGCTTGACAGGCTACAACTACTGCTGTACAGTGGGGGTTAGTTCAAAACACAGAAAAATGTAGATGGGGGGGGGGGGGACTTGATAAAAATGTGACTGATATTTGGCTAAATTGCCTTTATTGATGAATTAATCACTTCATTTTTTTAAATCTATATTTTTAGAGTCTCTTTAAATATTCAGCAAAGTTTGACTGAGCAAAACTACTACCACCAAGACTGAAAATGACCTCTGTTTGCCACAGACGATGTTGTAGTCATTCATTGACACAGTAGCACCTTAACAGCCAAAGGGAGGTACTTCACAGTCCATTCACAATCTTCAAAATCATCTTTGCAAAAAACAATTATGTAAATCAGTCATCTTCAGATTTATAATTCATACTAAACATTTATATTGATTGGATTGGATTAGAGAAATTGACATTTCACCGCAACAAAATGATGAAAGTAAGAGGAAAGGAAAAGAAGAAGTAGAAAAATAATACAGGAACTGCTGGAAAGGTAGCCACTCTCGCGCCACCATCTTGAAGTAAAAACAAAAAACATCTTTGTACTGTAAAAACTGCGCCATCTTTGTATGAAGCGGTTCTAGATGAAAGAGGAGAGGATCAAAGCGTCCTTTTCACCAGTGGGATGTCATGGTGAAATTTGCACATCTGCTACAAGCTAAACATTGAAATCAAACACAAAGCTGTAGCATCCATTGACGAAAACAGATTGTCCCACATCTCCTGTCCCACGTAAATCCGCTTCAATTCCAAGTCGCGACAGTTTCACATACGCATCGGCGCTCTGCACTGACTGCGCTAATCAGTCAGTATATAAATGTTAGCATAGCGCAGTGCGCTATGCTAACATTTATACCCCATGTATCAGTTTAATTTGTTTTTATATTTTTGTTAGCATTAGCAAATTTATGTAAACAATTATGTCATTTACATAAAGTTCTGAACCAATGCATGTTATCTGTTTTCCCCCCATTGTAACAAGTCAAGAAAACAGGTACCTTAAATCATTATAATACATTTTTGCTTCTCATTTTGTGCGCAAGTATATTCGGTCTATACTTTGTGTATAGGAAAGCGAGGTTGAATCAGTCACTACTTTTGCTTTTACCTGAGCGCCTTTTACACTGTACTTCTCATAAAGTAGAGAGTGCAGATAATTTTCTGAGTAATTATCTTCGATTTGTCTCATGGCAGCCCAATGATGTGTCAGTCTTTTCCCCAACAGCATGCTTCGTAATCTGTTCCAATATCACGATATTGTTTTGCTGGTGTTTAAGACACATGAGTGTACCCAATGCTATGTCCAGTAATCATGTGTATGGAAAATATTTTGAAAGCGTTCTCTTTTTTGTCCTCAGTTATTTGTTGTTCTTATGAAGAGATGAGTATGAGAACTCCAGTGAGGGCTGAAAAAGATTCCAATAAGATCAACTCCCTGTGAAGTGATGAGTAGTCAGACCACAGAGGGCCCCAATACTGATGTGATGATGGTCTCCAAGGAGATGGCATTGCTTAGCAACATCCTGGCAGCTTACACCTTCATCACAGGTATGACAGGTTGTACAAAACATGCATACAGTCTGAATATATTGTGCATCTTCTGTGTGTATATATCTCACAATATATATCTACCAGTGACGTGCGGTGAGGTTCATGGCTGGTGAGGCACTGACGTCATCACAGTCAGATTTACAAACATATGAACTCCACAGAGTAGCTTATTCACCATTTAATTGGCAACGGTTAATGCGTTTTGTTTCAAATGTCATGTCAGCATTCTTTATATAATGTATACAAACTGTAGCATAGAAAAAATAATTAAAAAAAAACTTATTATCGTGTGACCTTAACTTATAAATGAAGTTCAAGTCTCTTTGTCTCAATGGAGATCACTGCCAGTGTAGAAAGTCGTCCTTGATCAGTCCTGTTCCGACTGTATGTTTTCAGTCTTTTGTGTTGAGAATGACCGCTCCACTGATGCTGTAGTAGATGGAACAGTGAGCACGAGCTGGAGCAACTTTGTCACTACAGGAATAGTTTCAATGAGATCCTTCTTGGCCAAAAAGCTGAGAAGCTGTCCAGGAGATTTACATTCATCCCTCACCGTTTGTGAGCTATACAGTCCGGTGTTGGTCTTCCTTTAATTATTATCACCTGCTTCGATTGAAAGTCCCATTTAGAAAATTCTTTCACTTTAGATATGTAATCACCATTCTGAAAATAAGGCCAAGCAACACGAAAAAATAACCGGATGGCTGCACTTAACTTGCTAACTGTTTACTGTAGCTTGCTGTCACTAATTCTATTATTCTGCAGCCGAGGAGTCGCAAAAAGAATCTTTAATCACCAGCGCCCGCTGTCATGAGGCAGGAGAACTGTGTGCCTCACCCACACACACAGTTTTGAGAAAAATAAAATAAACACTGTAGTACAGTGTTTATAAGTTTATAATGTACAGTGACTGTACATTATATACACCAGATAAACCAGGGGTGTCAAAGTCATTTTTGCCGCGGGCCACATTGTAGTTATGGTTTCCTCTCGAGGGCCGTTATGAATTTGGGGAACCCATTAGAATGTTTAAATACCTTCAAATATGACATATAGAGCACACAGCAAATTAATGAATAACTCGTTTTCAAATCTGAAGTCAAGAATAATGACTTTTATTGTGGTTGACATCCAAAAATATGAAATTTTGGCTCAGATTTTAGCAATCATCATGGAATTTAACAAGTTTGATTTGCTTTCGCGGGCCGAAAAAAAATGATGTGGCGGGCCGGATTTGGCCCGCGGGCCTTGACTTTGACACCTGTGAGATAAACTGTATAAATTTAGTTTATATACAAAAAGCTTTTGAACACTTTAATAGCGATATGCAGAGGGAAAGCAAAGCGGTCTCACCGCAGAGCAAGCCAGCACAGTTAGCATAGTGATTACGCAATCTATGGTGAGGCTCAGCCGGCTGGTGCCTCACCGCTCGTCTCTACTTAGTAGTTGAACGGTAAACGTGAAAATTTAGCGATTTTGAAGAAAAATCCAAAAATGGTGAAGTTAAATGGAAAATAACTTTAAAGTACAAATCACTAAATAAATATAACTTTAATTTATTTTGTCATTTGATATTTCCATGATGACAGGTGAGGCACAGCCTCACCGGCCTCCCCTGACTGCACGTCACTGAAGCAGTGTGTTCTATAATAATAATAATAATAATAATAATAATAATAATGATAATAAATAATAATAATAATGATAATAAATTTCATTTTTAAGCGCCTTTCAAAACTGTCAAGGTCACTTTACAGTCACAAGATAAATTATTTTGTGGGTGAGCCACGCGCCAGCGTCCCCTCAACCCGGAATAGCTCAATTAGATCTAGCTAGCTATATAGCTAATAGCTAGCTAGCTAGATAGCTAACAAGCCATCCAGATATCTAATAGATAGCCAGCTAGATAGCTAGCTAGCTCGATAATAGGTGAACATTTACAGACTAAAACCATTTGCGTAATTTTGGCGGGATTAAAAAAATTACACAATTGAATATTTTCTCTCTTTTATAAACGGATGCTATTAAAACAAGATGTCCCTACAGCTCTGATGACATGAAACTGACGAACGTGCTCATTTAGGTAATAACATAAAAACACTAAAACTTTTTTCGACAAAGTACCACTGAACTCGACAAAGTACCACTGCAATGGCGTAAAAAGTGAGGAAATAGGTTGGTTTAGATCGTTATTTTATTGATCCCGAGGAAATTCTGGGATTCTGTTGTAGCAATAACAGTAAAAAATGGCTGACGTCTTGTAGTAAAAAGATATCATGAAATAGTAAAAAAAATATATAGTAAATTGGGAAAATGCATTTGGAAACGGTTTGAGACCGTTCAAATTGTTAGCGAACGTCCTTTCGACTGCTTAGCTCCTTGAATGAACCCCAATGAAAAAAAAGAATTGGTAGGTGTCCACACACTTGATACGGCCTTAATCACCCACCACCGTAATTACATTAGCTATGCTTTGTTTTACGAATAATTTACACCATTAAGAAAAATTGAGACTCAAGGGCACAAGCAGTAGAAACTGTGCACAACTCATTCACTGCCATTCACGAATTTATTCGGGAATTTAAAATATGACGTACACAAGGGGGCAGCATTTCCTTTTTTTCCATGTTAGTGCTTTGTTCCAGCTTCAGCTGTTGTTCAAGAGCCAAATAAACCAATATTGTATTGTATTGTATTGTATTGTATTGTATTGTATTGTATTGTATTGTATTGTATTGTATTGTGTACAGCCGCCTTCATTTCAATCTCATATAACTACATACCCATATAATTTAGGAATAAACTATTTTTTTCTGATGAAAAAAGAGAATCAAAGATTTCTTACTCTGCATTGAACGTTTGTGTAGTCCCAAAACTCAATATTCTGTGGTTCTTGGAATTTGAGTGACAATGACAAAAACCCTGGCACTGGAGTGGACACATTTTGCACGTCTGGCAGTGAATGATTTAATATTTTTTCCCCTCAATTTCCTTGCAAATTAACTCATGAAATGTGGGCCTGTTTTGTCAGTGAAAATTATCATGTTACATGAACGGCAACATAAGTTAATTTTACTTTCGGTCATGTAATGGGAGAGCATTTAAATGTAGATCAAGAAAGATACATGATTGGAAATGACGTATTTTCCAGTGTTTATGGTGCACCCAAAAGCCTTCATTTTCTTCAAAAGATGACCCTGCGCCTTATACACCGATGGCGGGACGCCTTAGATGTGGATTAATATTGAGCAACATGTCTCACAACTACTGTCAGCAGCCACGGGCTCCATTTCCCATTGTACAAGAAATTGTGCGTAACCTCAGCCTCTACTTTAGCGCCTTATAACATGATGTGCCTAATATATGGAATACATTTATATACGTATATACATGTATTATATTTAGAAAACTGTTTTCATTCATTCAAGGTACGCCTTATACTGGGGTGCGACTTATATTTGAAAATTCACCATTCATTAAGGGTGCGCTTTATACTCCTGTGCACCTTATACACCGGAAAATACGGTAATCCGAAAAGTATTGTACATAGTTTGACCAATTAAGAGAAATCGGATCATTCCCTGCGGCACATCTGATCAACTCAAACAGCAGACGTAAATTAGGAGAAAAAAAAACTTTCCAGTGTTACAACGAATGAAGAAAGCTGTTGTGTCTTTTTGATCTCTCTCTGCCAGACCAACCCGAAAGGACGGCGCTGGTGTTTCTGGGTGGCGTGTCTGTCGGTCTCCTTATCACGCTGTGTGCCGTCGTCTTCCAGATACACTGTCGCACCGACTGTCACTATGGCAACAGTAAACACCCTCGCCATCGTCACCACCACCACCGCCACAGGCGTCATCATCACCATCATGTCTGTCAGCACCGCCAGCAACACGTCGACGCCAACCCGGACAACATGGCCGTCGTCGCCTCAGAGGACGCCAGGCCGGCTGAGGACAGCGAATCGGAGGACTGGGATGAGACGACGGACATGTCATCACAAAGGCGCAGACGCTTTGAGAGGGCCTTGCTGCACGCTAGCATGTTTACATCAGCTGAGGGTAATCTAATAGACACACGCACAAAAAATGTGGGCATGATCTATTAATCTATGAGAGAGAGAGAGAGAGAGAGAGAGAGAGAGAGAGAGAGAGAGAGAGAGAGAGAGAGAGAGAGAGAGAGAGAGAGAGAGAGAGAGAGAGAGAGAGAGAGAGAGAGAGAGAGAGACACAGAAAGAAAGAAAGAAAGAAAGAAAGAAAGAAAGAAAGAAAGAAAGAAAGAAAGAAAGAAAGAAAGAAAGAAAGAAAGAAAGAAAGAAAGAAAGAAAGAAAGAAAGAAAGAAAGAAAGAAAGAAAAAGAGAAAGAGAACATAGATAATGAGAACATAGATAATGAGAGAGACAGAGAGAGAGGGAGAGAGACAGACAGAAAGAAAGAAAGAAAGAAAGAAAGAAAGAAAGAAAGAAAGAAAGAAAGAAAGAAAGAAAGAAAGAAAGAAAGAAAGAAAGAAAGAAAGAGAGCGGGAGAGAGAAAGAGAGAGCGAGAAAAAAGAAAGAGAGAGCAAGGCCTGTGAGTAATATTAAATTATATGTCCACATATTATAAATCTACATTTTTTGCCTGACCGTTTATGTTCGAATGTCCTTCGCTTTATGACTTTTAACAAAGCAACATCAATTCTGTTAATTGGCCTTTTTCAATGTGTTTTAACCTTAAGATAAGCTTCATTTTAATACTTGTTTCTCCCTCCTTTTGCAAGCTTGAATTGAACACACACTTGTTAAAAATAGAAATGCTCCACAGTGGTGAAAGATAATTTGATGATGATCTGGATTGATGGTCATTGAGGGTTGTTTTGTGTGCGTGTGTGTGTGTGTGTGTGTGTGTGTGTGTGTGTGTGTGTGTGTGTGTGTGTGTGTGTGTGTGTGTGTGTGTGTGTGTGTGTGTGTGTGTGCGCGTGTGTGTGTGTGTGTGTGTGTGTGTGTGTGTGTGTGTGTGTGTGTGTGTGTGTGTGTGTGTGTGTGTGTGTGTGTGTGTGTGTGTGTGTGTGTGTGCGCGCGCGTGTGCGTGATCAGAGCTTGACCGGGCCCAGCGGCTCGAGGAGCGGGAAAGGATCCTGAGAGAAATCTGGTTGAACGGACAGCCAGATATCAGCACGGTCACTCAGAGCCTCAACAGATATTACTGACTAATGATGAAACAACACACGGAAGGAATAATGGAAGAAAGGATGGAGGACTTCAACCAGGGCTCTCCATCTCTTCTTGCTGCAACATTCCACAACAACATTGAAGCCCGCTAAGTAAAAGCAAAGATACACAAAGCAACAGAAGAGCCGTGAAAATGTGTCAACACAAATGGACAAAGTGGCTGTCATAATATGTCTACACGTTTGCTCACTAACATATTGTTCTGTTTCAAACACAATTTAAATGGTGCTTTTGTATACATAAGGAATGTTATTTTTTTTGTTTGTGGCATACATATGCAGCGAGTTCCACCTTTTTCATGCTTTGGAAGCTGGAACTAATGCAAAAAGAAAAAGGGAAGACTGGACATGACGGTTTGATTCTGGTGCTTTCACTGGTGTTGTGTCGCATTCCTTATATGTATAAAGTGGATGCACATATAATGAAAGTGAGTGGGTCTGTTACTTGTACAAACCTTTTGCAGCAGAGATGTTAACCCCCCTCACATATACACTTTTTCAAGTCAAAAAAGGTCATCCAATTGTATTTTATTTTTGTATTATAGCGCCCCCGTGTGGTCATAAGCTGAAACAGTCAATTTCCTGAATTTGAAATGAACTTCAGTTCACACCATTTTTACTCTGTGCCGAAATGACCATGGATGACTACATACCTGTCAACTTATACGTTTTCCCATATTTTATGCGTTTTTTTATTTATTTCAAATAATGTAATACAGATTTTATACGGGTAAAAATATTTTTAAAAATTTACAAATAAAAAAAAATATAGTTTTTTTTTAATCGCTGCTTACAGTCATTGATAAAATCATAATGTGCGCATTCGTGGGAAAGTGCATTTCCGCTCGTGTTAGCGTTTTTTTATCATTTCAAATAATGTACGGCTTACTACAACTTTTATACGGGAATTGTACCCAAGGTTGACAGGTATGTTAAAACTCCGAGATTGGCCATAAGTCATAACTAAATTTAGATAAGGCCAATTATGGCCATCACAATTTTTATACCACTTCACCTGTTAAGGATCACAGGGACCCCGCCGACTTTGGGGAAAAGGCAGACCACACCCGAGATAGGATAAAATCCAAATTCTGCAAGCTTTAATAAAACTTTAAATAATGGCAATATCTCAAATATCTCACGTGTTACATGTAAATTAAAAACAAATAACGTCTTAAATCTCATTTGCTGATGACTTTTCACTCTCCCCTCCACAAAAATAAATTGTATGTAAATACATAAAATAAAATAAGAAAGAATGTTAACCATGTATAAACAAAAGTTCAGTAGTTTAGTTGTTATGCTTATTTGCTGCAAGGTTGCTGTCTCTTTAACGGGTGAGCCGGGAGCGCGCACCTCAAATGAGCATTGGGCTCTGCAGAAGCTGGACCCCCCGGCCCCACATCGCCCACCATCTCTCTCTCTCTCCCTCCCACCCTCACAGGACCAGAACAACCGGCACCAGGTTTGGTTTTGGCAGTTCCAGAACAGTGTACGGGTGTCTGTGAAGGTCCGCCATGAGAGACTACTCGACCCACACGAGTCACGGAGGCTCCTGCGTGGCCTGCTGCCGAGTCTGTGTGTTCTTCTTCACTGCAGTCCTCATTGTCGCAGAGAGGACGGCGCGTGAGTCCTACCTGGGACACCGATACACTCACACAATCACGGACAAAAAATGCATGCAACTACATTCACACCTGCAGAAATGTAATGTCGAGACGAGCTGTCATACGTCATTTCTGAGTGATGCTCGCAGGAGGGTACAGTGGCTGTGGGTTTGTTGTTGCAACGACT
Source organism: Hippocampus bargibanti (assembly GCF_051943395.1). Lineage (NCBI taxonomy): Eukaryota > Metazoa > Chordata > Actinopteri > Syngnathiformes > Syngnathidae > Hippocampus > Hippocampus bargibanti. The sequence goes on along the minus strand of NC_142736.1, from coordinate 24,818,610 downwards.
AGTGAAAGTTGTGTTTGTTGTGTGACGTCACGGACTGCAGCAGTGCACGATGCAAAAGTGCAGACTCATGCCACTTTTACCTCCTCCCTGCTGCACCATCGCAAAATGATTTATTCACCAATAAAACGGAAAATTGCAAGAGCAGCTGACACATTCCAGCACAACCCATTTTTAAGGGGATGGGCGTACCCCAAGTTTGGGCCTTGTCATGGCAGGACCCATATTGCAGTAGGATTTGGTTTTTATGTGTGAGGGGAAAGAAGTAGCTGGAGTTGTTATATTTCTCCTCAAATGGGATGAAGAGCATTGCAGAGGTCATATGAATGTTGTTGAGGAACTGGGCTTGTCGAGGGAGCGCCATGTATAAACTTTGATTTCATATGACGTACTTATAGAAAGATGATAACATGATAATGACTTTTTTAAACCCTTCATCCATTTTTCTAAATCAACACTGTAGGTTTCAGTCATGTGCCGCTTTGAGGTGACGATCACTGTCACTCAATGCTATCAGCAGAATTTTTCAAGAATGACAGGCACAAAAGAGATGCATATCTAGTTACATTGTCTGATATCCAACAACAAAGTCCCTTAACCCTTTCATGCACCCTGAAACCTGATGAGATTACATGATGAGATTACTCTTAATTTATTTACATTGGATGGTAATTGCTTAACGGTCAAAATCTTCCTTTATTTTTTCCTCTAGTGATCTACTGTTTTGTGTACTATCTGTGGGTGGGTCACAACTACTGCTATGCCCATTTGGCAGGCTTCACGGCACTCTTCCTTCTACCAGGTAAGATTGAGGGATGCATGGATGGATGGATGGAAGGTGGGAGGGAGCAAGTAAGTGACGGAGGAAAGGATGGGTGGCTTGATGGATGGAGGGTGGGAGGGACAGGAATGGAGTGGTGGATGGATGGGTGGAGTTGGATGGATAGATGGATGGATAGGTGCATGGGTGCGGTTGGATGGATGGATGGATAGATGGATGGATGGGGTTGGATGGATGCATGAATAGATGGGTGGATTGGGTGGATAGTTGGGTGTTTGGATGGTGGGATAAATGGGGTTGCATGGATGGATAAATGGGGTTGGATGGATGGACGAGAGGGTGGGTGGGGTTGGATGGATGGACGGGAGGGTGGGTGGGGTTTGATGGATAGATCGATGGGTGGTTGTTGGTTGGGTGGATTGGATAGGTAGTTGGGTGTTTGGATGGATGGATGGATGGATGGATGGACAGATGGGGTTGGATGGATGGATGGGTGGGGTTGGATGGATAGATCGCTGGATGGATTGTTGATTGGGTGGATTGAATGGATAGTTGTGTAGTTGGCTGTTTGGATGGATAGATGGGGTTGGATGGATGGATGGATGGATGGATGGATGGATGGATGGATGGGAGAGCGGGTGGGGTTGGATGGATAGATGGATGGATGGGGTTGAATGGATGGATGAATAGATGGGTGGATTGGGTGGATAGTTGGGTGTTTGGATGGTGGGATAAATGGGGTTGCATGGATGGATAGATGGGGTTGGATGGATGGACGGGAGGGTGGGTGGGGTTTGATGGATAGATCGATGGGTGGTTGTTGGTTGGGTGGATTGGATAGATAGTTGGGTAGTTGGGTGTTTGGATGGATGGATGGGTGGATAGATGGATGGATAGATGGGGTTGGAGGGATGGATGGATAGATGGAGATGGATGGATGAGAGGGTGGGTGGGGTTGGATGGATAGATCAATGGATGGATTGTTGGTTGGGTGGATTGGATAGGTAGTTGGGTGTTTGGATGGATGGATGGATGGATGGATGGATGGATGGATGGATGGATGGATGGATGGATGGACAGATGGGGTTGGATGGATGGATGGGTGGATGGATAGGTGGGGTTGGATGGATAGATCCCTGGATGGATTGTTGATTGGGTGGATTGAATGGATAGTTGTGTAGTTGGCTGTTTGGATGGATGGATAGATGGGGTTGGATGGATGGATGGATGGATGGATGGATGGATGGATGGAGAGCGGGTGGGGTTGGATGGATAGATCGATGGATGGATTATTGCTTGGGGGGATTGGATGGATAGTTGGGTGTTTGGATGGATGGATGGATGGGTGGATGGATGGATAGATGGATAGATAGATCAAAAATGTTTATCTTAATTGATTGTATTGCAGGTTGGGGTCCACAGTGGCTGAGCTATCTTTGGTACCTGTCAGATGGACGGATCCGCAGAAAGTCTCTCACCTGGACTCACATACTGCACTTGGGTATCTTCAAAAGGTGGCTTATGCATTGAGTCATGTTTATTGTGCTTGTGGAAATGGAAAGTATACGTTTTTTGTTGTTTTTTGCCTGTGACGTAACTGGTATTACAACAGATTCTATTCCCATTGTAGTGTATATGCTTGCGTTCGTGACACACTGTTGGTGACACATTGTGAGAATCACAGATGCAGCATTTGATGTGGCCTTGGCAGGTTGTGGGAGTGCATGCGTCTTGCAGACATGGACGTGTACGGAGAGATCATGCAGCAGGCTGACGTGTCTGCTTTACGCTTGTTGGAAGCATTGGTGGTCACTCTCCCCCAAACACTCCTTCACACATACGTGCTCATCTGCACTGATATAGGCATCAAATCTCCAGGTATGGAAGATAATGCTACTACATATGTCTGAAGGGATTAAGTACTCTAAACATCTGGTCCTTGTAATATAATGACCCAAATTCACACCCAGGGCACATTTGAACTTCTTTGTGAATAAAAACTTAAGCATTAAGTATGTCAACAATTTCTCAATTGAATGTTAAGCATGAGTTCTCTGTGTGACATTACACATTATCCTGACACAGGAGTTATTCTCTTTTTCAGACACTTCACATTTTCCACACCTCCTGTCCTTCTCTCTTATCCTTCAGCATCAGTGTGTTTTGCGGTGTGTTTGTTATCTCTGGCCTGGGCGTTGGTCCTGTATGCTCGAGCGTGTCACCTCATCCGACCAGGACACTTGCAAATGACCCCTGCATCCATCTTCTGTCGTCTCCTGTGGAGGGTAAACACTTTCAAGAGGCTTTCTGACAAAATACTCTTCTCTGCGATTATTTTCGGATTTGTGTGTGTGTGTACTTTGTACTACCGGTACATATATATTTGTGTTTGTGCAGGTCAGTATGTTGGGATCTCGATTCGGCGTCCTCATGCTTTTCACGCGAGTCTTCAAACAGTGGGTTCTTGGTGTTATAGGTGAGTCTGTGTAAAGCAGTTGTGTGTTCATGTTTTAAAGGACAACTGACGTCTCCGGACAAGTTGTGTCCATAATTTGTAAAATGGCTTCAAATGACTTCTACTGAGTGTATTTTACAAAGATTCCACCGCATATAGTTATATTTTACATTTTAAGACTCACGCTGAATATTCAGGAAGTCTTGTTTTTGAGTTGGTGACGAGTCCGTACGTGACAACACTAAAGGACCGCCCTTTACCGTAAAAAAGACGCATTGTCGCGGTCCTTCCATCACGTCAATGTATTTTGCTGTACCTGTTTGGTCTGGGGACCTCGTGTTGCACCCAAAAGCCGCCAGGAGGCCAGAAGAGGGTGTCCAAGCTCCGTATAAGGAATTTATCAGCCTGTGGAAACGGAGGTGGCCACAGGAGGTCGCCATTTTGTGCCTCTTTTTTGGGGGGTGAGAGATTTTCCCCCAATGTTGCCTCAAAATGGCAAAAATAAATTATTTAATCGATTGCAAACATGTATGCTTTCCTCTTCAGAACTATTTGAATCATATTCATAACTGCAGGTGTAACAAGAAAGCATATTCCCCGAATCTGCTAGATTTCATTATATACACAGCATTATTTTTACAAAGCACAGCATCATTCACTCTACTAGTAACTATTGTTAGGTTAAATATTACAGGCTAATATTAGCATTTTACGGTTATCTTTAAAATTGCAAATATTATGAACGGAATTAAATATTTACGTTGTAACCTAACAATTGGCATGTTCGTTGTGAGAGAGATCACCAAAGAAGCCGGCACGTTACTCACAGATAATTTAATTCTAACAATTTGATCTAATACAGAATTCTGAGTTTCAGCTCCCTGACACAGAAAATATTCTTGCGCCCCAAATCAGTAAGAGAGAAAAAGACGACGCCTGAGACTGAGGAGCCCAGATTTAAAGGTGTACCACATGCATATTCAAATTTGGCCCACATAAAGAAATCAAATTCCCATTTGGTCCTTCCGGGATCTGGTTCACGTGTCCGCCCCCAAGTAGTTCTCAGACTTCCAGGCGTTGGTGGAAGGTAGATCAAAAGTTGCATCCTGCCAAGTTAGTGTTTGGTCAGTTCCTTTCATCTGTGTTGTCCACCATTTGACCATCTTGTCATTTCACACTTCCTTTGTGTCTGCCAGCCGGGTCCCCTTAGATCTTCTGGCAGCTGAAACATATGTCTCCAACCAACGATACCTCTTTGTTCTGTTATCTATCTAATTACAAGCAAAGCAATACTTACACTGACTAAACCTACTATTTTTATCTTGAGCAATGTTTAATATGGCTAAATAAATGTATTTATTTCCTTCACTATTCACCTCTCTACAGCACAGGTGTCAAAGTCAGAGCCCGGGGGCCAGATCTGGCCCGCCACATCATTTTATTCGGCCCGCGAAAGCAAATCAAACTTTTGAAATTCCATAATGCTTGCTAAAGTCCGAACAAAAATTTCAAACGTTCCCATGTGAACCACAAGAACAGTCATTATTCTTGACTTCAAATTTGAAAACTAGTTATTCATTAATTTATTGTGTGTGCGATATGTAACATGTGGAGGGGATTAACTTATTCACTGCCATTCACAAATGTATTCGGGAATTGAAAATATGTATATATGTAGAGCGCCATTCCAAAATTAGTTCGGGTTTTGTTTTTTACTTGCTTGGGTGCCGATAAACCGCTGGCCAGACCTCTGAGAATGTTTTTGCTTTCCACAAGGGGGCATCATTTCCTTTTTTCCATGTTAGCGCGTTGTTCCAGTTTCACCTTTTGTTAAATACCTATATAAACCAATATGTATGTATTGCATTGTATTTTGGATACTCATATAACTCCAGACCCATATAACATAGGAATTAACTCTTCTGATGAAAGAAGAGAGTCTAAGGTTTCTACTGCTGTATTAAATGTTTTTGTAGTCCTAAAACTCAATATTCTGTGGGTCCTGAAATTCGAGTGACAAGAACAAAAACCCTGGCACTGGAGTGGACACATTTTTGCACGTCTGGCAGTGAATGACTTAAACATTCTAATGGCTTCCCCAAATTCAGAACGGCCCTAATAGGCCCCGTAATTTTAATGTGGCCCACGGCAATAAATGAGTTTGATCCCTTTGATCTACAGTATTTAGCTGTTTTTTTTTAGCTACCTATAACATATCATATCCACTAGTACCGTATGTACTGTGTATATGTACTGTACTGTATGTGTATATGCAATGTGGTCCATGTATCAGGTGTGCACTGGTTGGGGGCAACATTTTGGATGGTTTCGCAGCAGACTGACATTATACGTTCAACTAGTCGATGGAGATTCTTCAATCTGGTCCTTGGAGCCATCCACATTTTTTTCTTCCTCAACGTGAAGCACGGTCCATCACGCTTCCGCATGGCTGGCTTCTATCTGGTATGTGACTATGTATGTGTGGTTATGTGTTTGCAATTTTGACTCATAGTGGTTATGTATCGTCCTCAATCTGCTGTGGGATTTCTCAGGTATTCTGGCTTCCTACCACGTTCCAAGAAAGTGCATATGATGACGTTAGGTTCATTGAAGTCTTGAAAATGGACCATAGCTGTGATTGCGAGTGTGATACAATACAATTGAATACATATTGATTTATATGCTGCTTGACCGACAGCTGAAGCTGCAACAAAGCACTTAACATGTACAGGTATCATATACAGGAAAAATAAAGCAGTCACAAAGATAGTAGAAAGCACCAGGGAGTGAGACCAAGATTTTAAAGACGGGCAGCGAGGGGGCTTGACGAATGTTCAGTGGCAGGTCATTCCAGCGAGTGGGACCAGCAACGGAAAAGGCTTGATCATTCCTGAAGCTCCTATTCATTTTTGGCACATCTAATAATGTCTGGTCAGCAGACCTGAGGCGTCTGGAAGGTGTGTAGGGGTGGATGAGCTCTGAGAGGTAAGGAAAAGCGAAGCCATTCAAAGATTTGAAGACAAATAATAAGATCTTGAAAAGAACATTAAAATGCATAGAGAGCCAGTGAAGGGATGCCAGAGTAGGAGTTATGTGCTCCCTCTTACGAGTACCTGTTAAGAGGCGAGCTGCAGCATCTGATGAATATTTTGATGTGTTAAAGCGTACTTCTCATGACTGTGGGGTCTGTCCCAAGGGGTAAGAAAATAATCAAATAGTATATAATGTTACACAAGCTTCCACTTTCTCAAGTTGGAGTGATTTTGTTAGCTCCATTGCAGTTGTATTTAATGTTTAACTGTCATGCATTTTAATTTATTGTTTTTCTCGACGTTTAAGCCCAGTGTTATTGTTCAGACTATGCATATTGTGACACAGACCGATTTTAATATTCAATATACCTTTTCGAGATACAGTCCCAGCCTGCTTTTTGATTGACATTTAGTGCCCACTAAATATTCAGTATATCCCCACAGCTATAAAACTGGTAAACAAATTTTGAATGTTCAATTTGAAAGTGCGTGTTCCTCCACAGGTCATGTTTTTAGAGAACATTTTCCTTCTGCTGGCCTCATCCTGGTTGTTCAGCATGGTGACATGGGATACGGTGGCCATCCCGGCCGCGGTTATCTGCAGCTTCCTTATCGGTGAGGCGAGCAAGTGCCTGTCAGTAGCTCAATTTCTTTACTTCTGTATTACTGAGGAACCTCACATAGCTCATATCCATGTTCATCTTTCTGTCAGGTGTGATCTCGTTGGTGCTGTACTATCGCTTCCTTCATCCCAAATCCTTTGCGATCTTCCAAAGTATTCGCCGCAGAGGGATCAGCGGCGCTTGCATGGAAAGTGGATCCATGCTTTCGTTGGAGGAAAAAGTCACGCCTACTTTCCATCGCCATGCAACCCTGTCTGGTCCGTTTGGTCTTTCACTTCACGTTTTAGTCATACACTGTAGCGATTCAGGTATTCATCTTCATGGTTGTGGTTGTTAATCATATCAGGGGGTGGCACCCTTATGGACCTCCCGCTCCAGTGGGAGGGCTGGAGGCATCATCACTGGCTGCTGATTCGATTGGCCTTAAAGACGGGAGACGTACCTAAGATCTGGTCATTCTATGGAGAAGGCGGTCTTGCTGGACTCATGGGTCTATGTGAAGAGATTCACTATGGCAATGAACCTCGTCGTGTACCTCAGGTTTGTTGTATTCATGCAGAACTAGAGTATTTAAGTCAAATTGAGTCCAATTCATCTCATTTCTAATCTCCACTTTGAAAAAAATGCTCATTTTGTGCTACATTTAGTGTCATTGTAGTATTTGTTTCCGTTCCCGTCAGGCTCCGCGTATCCCACCGCAGGTTCCTCAGGTCCTACAACCAGCTCCTCAGCCACCCCCACCTCAGGTAACCCCAGATGTCCAGGTCATTGTTAGCATTCTTCCTGTCAATGAACACAGGGTCCTATTCAAAGGCATACTATACACTTAAAAGTCATTTTGTTGAGTCCATGTCAACCTTCTGTCTAATAGGTTCCAATACAAGACCTTAAAGTTAAAAATAACAGTTTTTCTATATAAATCGTAATATTTCACTTTGCCTCTCCAGGAGAGAGAGGTGGCACCACCACCACCAAAGCCAGCTCTGACCAATGTCATAGCGAGACCCGTGAGAAAAGCTCCTCCCACAACGATCCATGACATTAGAATGGTTCCAGAGATCATCCCGGTGCACGAGGCCATTCTTGAGGAGATCACAGATGATCTTAGTGCCCCGCGGACAGAGGACAGAGGTTTGTTGGAATGCAACATTACATACTACAGTATCAACAGAACCATCAGTGATATGCTCTTTGTTCATTGGCCAATGTAAAGAATGTAACATTGTTCTTTTTGAAGGTGACGATGAATTTCAGAGCGCAATTTACAGCTCACCTACACTTTCATCTCCTATCCAACCGGGAAGTCTGCAACATGTTGACAGTCATGCCGCCACCCTGACCGAGAAGTCGTCCTCCGCAGCTTCTTTGGACATCAAGACCCCTGGCTGGTCACCTGAACGTCACTCCCCTCTCCTGATCAGCTCCCCAGAGAAAAAAACAAGCTCACCATTAGATCCTAACACCACCTCGTATTTCAGTGTCGATGCACCATCTCCCTCCAGTGGCAGCTACCTGGGCTGGGGGTCTGAGCTGTCCCCCATGTCCATCTACAGAAGCCCCTACCGCATCAGAGAGGCTCGTTTTATCATCCCACGTCCGGAATCCCAAGCAGCAACAGAGAGTCCAAGTCTGAGCCCGGTTGTTATTATCCCTGCTACACCCGGTACGACGCCACGTGCGACTCCTAGTGGGACCCCTGGTTCCATTACCCCTGCCGCCTCCACACCCACTGTCTCCACTCCCGGTGCTGCAACCCCTGGTAGTGCCACTACACCCAGCACTCCTATAGTCCCACTCACCCCGGTCATCTCCCATGCCCGAAAACAGATGGTTCAGTTTGTGGACAGCAGAGAGAGGGCCGTGTAAGAAGGAGGAAACCAACAGTGGTCACCAACCAAAAAACAAAGTGCAAAGGAAAAGGATGTATCTCAAATCTTAGTATTTTGGTCACCTTTAATTTATTTTAGTTAATTTTATGTATAAATGCAGGTTATGGTTAAAATGTTAGGAACAATCCTTGACATGATTCTGTGCAGTTGCACACAACCATAATAATAATAATAATTATTATTATTATTATTATTATTATTATTATTATATATATACGCATTAGTAGATATGAAAATTAACATTCTTATTTGGATGGCCCAGAGTCTGTCGATGAATCCATGGACTGCGTCTACGAGCATTTACATGATCAAAAATTCTGTAATTGTTGTATGACTAATAATTTACCTGTGAAATCCATTTGATATTCAATCCTCTCATTAAATAATCGATAACTCAATTTAATAATATACAGTAAAGTCTCGTTATATCGATATCGGATATATCGATAGTCCCGGTTATATCGATACTATTTCTATGCACGCACGGAGAAAATTACATGCAAACAGGGTCGGATATATCGATAGTCCCGGTTATATCGATATTTTTTCGGACTCCCTTGAATATCGATATAACGAGACTTTACTGTATATACATTGACCGTATGATATACAGTAGTTGATTAATTCTTAATAATGATAAATAATGAAAAAAAATAAGAATCATTGTACTAAGTTCATCCTGTCTACTTGATATCTAATTTTAAGTAGATTCTTTACTTACAGACAGTGTAGGTGTTCAAATACCTGACATGTTTCGGCGTCTACTTCCGCCTTCGTCAGTGTCCCGAGTCCCAGAGTGACTCGGGACACTCTGACGGAAGTAGACGCCGAAACATGTCAGGTATTTGAACACCGACACTGTCTGTAAGTAAAGAATCTGCTTAAAATAAAATAAAATAAGAATCAAATAACATTGGTAAACAGCAATTTTTTTCGAGCTGATCTGTTTTTGAGATATTTTCTTTTTTTTTCGTAAAGTTTGAAGAATCGACATCGTGAAGCATGTTTTCACCCAGCCCATTGGTGGGAGTGATGAAACGTTCCCGATGACTAAACATCTATAAACGAAATTAACAACCTTACTAGAGCATAACAACAAATATGTTTTTCCCATCAAAAATAGTAAGAGGAAGATTTCAATCGTGATAATAGTGTAATTATGTTTTTACAAGTACATTACCGCCCAAAAAAAGATTACCGTGATGATATTTTAAAAGGGTTGTTTTTTCTAACAAAGGCATCAGTTTACATTTAATGCTGCATTCCGGGGTACAGCTACTTTTCTAAGCCGCTTGGGTTCTTGTGAATTCTTACTTTTACAAAGCAATACAAACACACAACTGTCATTTTGAAAAACAATCATTGATAGGTTAACTTTCAATTATTTAATCTATTACAGTTTAATATTAGTTCCTGTATTCTGTGTAACACGCGGGTTTTCAATTCGGAGGGCACTTCGCCTCCCATCAGAGAAGATAACATAGTCGGAGCCTTGTTTCCTAGTTTTTGTCTTTTCCCAGAACTTCTCTTTATCCAGAAACTGAATCTGTGTCCTGTTTTCACTTTTAACGTGTACACAGTAGCTGACATTACACGCACAGATTTTTAGTTAAAGTACATGAAATTAAGTTGAGAAAAAAACAGTTAAAAGTCAAATGACGCACAGTAAAATGTTTTTTTATTATTATAAAATAACAGTAATTGGCTGAGCAGATCTTGACATGTTTTTTACTTCAGGTGCGCCTGCCACTCAAAAAGTTAGTCTAATCTATCAAGACAAGTGATGCGTAATTATGAAGAATATCTACATGAGGACCACGTGCACCTGCTTCGCATACTGTAGAAGACATTGCACATGCTTGAAAAAGAACACCACAGGAATTAATCAGCTAATGACACGTATATTTGTGCACGCAAGGAAAATATACACGCTTTAGACTGCACAATTACAGTATCTTCATGAATTGGAGCTTTTCTGCAACCATGATTCTTTGTGCGAGTGTGTGTTTACATTACTGCCTAATAGTCCAGAATGTATTACTTTTAAATTCATGTAATTTTTTTTGTTTAGGGTTTTTGGACACATTTGAGACGTTTGGACACATTTATAAGTAGGCTGAAGTTTTTGTCTTTTATCATCATCATCTATGGACACCCATTTTATTAGATCTACTGAGATTTCCACTGCTGCTGTGGATGACGGTGCCGAGACTCTAACTGTGCTAGTGATGTGAAAATACAATACAATACATCCTGATTTACATTGCACTTTCACAACAGCTGCAGCTGCAACAAAGCAATGACAAAATAAACTCTGATGAAAAAGCCATTCTGTTTGGTGTTTTTGAATTGGCTGATCAAACGGCACTATAACTCTTGCTCAACCGGCGACATTTTCCATAACTCATCATTTATAAAGTATGTCGTTTGAGCCCAAAGGAAGAGAAAGCAGCTATCAATCCGCATATTCTGTGTGGTTGTCGTGTCAACAGACAACAAAAATCACCATCAGCATAAATCTTGTTACACAAGAATAAATACCACAATAATAGGATGGATTACTTTTTTAAACATTATACCGTATTAAAAAGTTCATGTTTGATTGTGGTTTCCGATAATATAAGCATATAATTTATTTTCTGTTAGTTGTATTTGTTAGTTGTCTGCATGTTTAGTTATTAATGATCACAAATGTGCCATTATTTGAATTGACTACTCTCTTACTAGTTTTTTTCATTGCTATTATTATTATTATTATTATTATTAGTAGTAGTAGTAGTAGTAGTAGTAGTAGTAGTAGTAGTAGTAGTAGTAGTAGTAGTAGTAGTAGTAGTAGTTGTTGTTGTATAATTATTATTTATATACAGATAGATATTTTGTTTCCCTTTTTACCACATAAGGTTTTTAGAAGTATAAATTCTCAAAGCGGCAAGATCGGGCCGTCGCTACAACGACTGGTAAGTGTAAAAAAGAAGAAAAAAAACGTTTAATCCTTTGTTGGTTTGTTTTGTGCATAGATGTATTATTTTTAGTGTGCATTTATTTCATGCAATGTGAAAGACTTTCACATTTTTGTAATTAAGTTTGGGACTTCCCTGGGTATTAACATATATTTAGGCACTGCGTTTTAACTTCGCCAACGGCCGTTCTTTTTCAATTCCCGTTGATCACATGAGCGGCGTTCATGTGACTCATCACGTGAGCTTAGATCGAACTGGGGCTGCCGAATGTTGTTTAGTTCACCCACTTTCAGCGGGCGAGCAGAACAGTTCTCATTTTACCTCCCGACCAGCTAGCTGCAGGTAATTATTGTCTTTCGGACCGATTCGCCTTTTTGCCTCATAGACGACATGGAAGTGATAGCCGCTTGATAATCCATCTAAATTTGTCAAGTCACACAAAAAAACAACAACAAGCAATGCAACAAACTAGTCAAAAGGGCGATCATAGCCCACTCATTTTAGTACCTTTTTGTAAATTACGATAAGCTATTTAAAATTATTAGTGTAATTAATTTCAGTTTTGCGTTCAGGTGAAATATACTTAATGACGAATCCACTAGTAATTAATTATTTTATCGGTAATTTGAAAAGAGACGGCAACGCTTAATGCTCAATCACAACCAGTGTATTGTTGGGCGACTGATAAAAGTCAACATTTAAAATACAATAAATAATGCGGCGATTTGACTAAAGATTAAATGAACCCAAGACTGTACAAACGCTGATGAATGTCCAAGGCATGCAAGAAAAACAGTTCAGAAAACATGGGTTCGGCAATCTGTTTCTGGGTCTTCCTTTCATGCATACACTTCGAATGGTTGCACCCATAACATGTAGACGACCTTCATCTTTACGTTTCTATACAGTTCTGATTTTAAGGTGGCACAAAAGTGACTGTGAAACTTACAACCTGTGCAAGAACTGATCATACAAAATGCTGCATTGTCATTTCCTCTCTTGTCTGGTGGGATGACTCAACGTTGTGTAAACGAATCCGCATTGAAGAGGAATGACAACATTTGTCTCAAATGTAGTAAGAAGTAAGGTGAAACGTGTCGGATATGTATTGACGGTACAATACTTGTTTTCGCTGGTGTTGTTGGTCCGCGATAAAACAAGACCAATATTGGTTATGTATTTCCTGACCCACATTCTGTATTTATTCAAATACACTGCATCTTGATAAAATGGGTTTATCAATTCGGTAGTCCTTAGATAAGAAACGAACACATAAGAAGACAAAGTCTACAGGTACATGTAGTTAAGAGTAGCGTGAGTCGGGAATAAGACAAAGTCTAGGTAATAAGAACGTGACCATTATGTTGTTTTTCTCATCGGCTGGAAACTTGTGTGGTTATAGTTATGACTCACTGTGCCTGTCACTCGCACTCGTTGCAAAACGTTGGCTTCTGAGCTGCATTTACATGTAAGAGAAATGTAGTTGTGTGAAGGTAAGGTCGCGGCCAATTTGAGCGTTAGCAAGTCCTTTGAGCCTTTGAATATGATTTAATCAGCGTGCGCTCGTGTGTCGTTTACTTCCGACAGATCACATTTGAACTCTTGATTGTGGTACACGCAGTGATAACATTTCCCCGTAAACGACGTAACAAGTGCGAATACGTACTGCTTTTATAACCACATAGTGAAACTATGAAGAAAACACAAAGAACAACGCTGGAATTATGACATTTTGAAACGTTTAATTAGACTTATGTTTTAACATTAATTCTATATTTTGGGAACATTTTACCTAGCTTCACCAACGACTGCAAGCATAAGCATGTCTTATCATGACAAGGGATGATTAGTACACCTCAATAATACGATAGCTAGCAATTTAAACATAATATTAGTGTTGTGCCTGAATGCACATGATCATATTGAAATGACGTTAAGTTCAAATGCCGTGGAAGCCTCAGGTGAATCTATTAGTTTCCCCCTTACACTTGCAGTAATGAGGAATACGTTAGCCGCCCTCATGTGAACTCAAAAGAAATGCCCTGTGGCATGTTTATCATTTTCACTTTCGACCAACAATATCGGTTTCAGCTGTTCTTAAATCTCTGTTAATGGATATATTTCCTACTTCTCTTTTATGGTGTTTCCTCCTTTTTGTATTAGTTTTAACATGATTACATTATTCCATGATGTGTCTGGGTGGCCGTTATAATTTTAATGGACCTTGAGTGGTTTTTCAATACAGAACACTGGACTCGCTTCACAACATTTCTAATGGATGCTTGTCCTGCATGCTGCATCCTGAAGTGCCCTTCAAACTGCACTGTAGGCAGGCAGTGGATCGGATTAAGTGTCCAGTTTGGGTAAACAACAGTGAAAGGACAATTTTATATATAAATCAGAATCAGAATCAGAATACCTTTATTCGTCCCGCAATGGGGAAATTTGCAGTCCACAGCAGCAATTGAAGAGGGATGGGGTTGGGGTGGGAGTGAAAGGATATAAATATATATAAAGGATATAAATATATATATCTATATAATTTTATATACATTTTATACATATATAATTTTATAATTTAATTATATAATTTTATATATATATATATATATATATATATATATATATATATATATATATATATATATATATATATATATATATATATATATATATATATATATATATATACAGTAAAGTCTCGTTATATCGATATTCAAGGGAGTCCGAAAAAATATCGATATAACCGGGACTATCGATATATCCAACCCTGTTTGCATGTAATTTTCTCCGTGCGTGCATAGAAATAGTATCGATATAACCGGGACTATCGATATAGCCGATATCGATATAACGAGACTTTACTGTATATACATTTTATATATATATAATTTTATAATTTAATTATATAATTTTATATCTATCTATATATATATATATATATATATATATATATATATATATATATATATATATATATATATATATATATATATATATATTTTTTTTTTTTCTTTATTTGAGTGCACTGTTCCTGAAGGGTGTTAACGGAATGCATTTGAGGACTGAAGGGGACTTTGTCAGACATGACCGGGCATATAAAAGGGTCTATAATCAGTGTGACACGAAAGCGGATTTAAATTGCAAGTTTGGTTTTGATGTCACGCTGCATGAATTGTTAGTTTTAAATTGTAATGAAATTTTAAGACTTTTTTTTTTTGCTCGTCTTTTCAGGCAACATGCGGCGTGCAACCTTCTTCCTGTTATTGGCTTCCAGTTTGTCGCTGAGCTTGGCGAAACCTCACATCAACCTGTTTTCCACTGACATGGTTGACTACATCAACAAGATCAACACTACCTGGAAGGTGAGGTTTTCCTTCCATCCTGGTTTCTGACGTCCTTTGACTCATGTCTGCCTATGTGTTCTCCTCTGCCACAGGCTGCTCACAACTTTCATAATGTTGACCACAGTTACGTTAAGAAACTGTGCGGAACCTTTCTCAAGGGACCCAAACTTCCTGTTATGTGAGTTTTATATTTCGATGAGCTGCCCTTTATGTTTAGGTATAAATTAGTCAACCCGAACTGCACTCGTATTCAGGGTTCAGTATGCTGACGATCTGTGGTTGCCTAAGAACTTCGACTCGAGGGAGCAGTGGCCCGACTGTCCCACAATGAAGGAGATCAGAGACCAAGGCTCCTGTGGATCATGCTGGGTGAGAAACCAAAATCTTTTAGGTCTTATTTTGGATTTGGATTTGCCTTTATTAGTCTCGCAGTGGAGAAATTTACATTTCACAGCAGCAAAGTGATGAAAGGAATGAAAGTAGAAAAACAAAAATCTTTAATTGTGCTTTATGAAAGACAGCGAAGCAAACCTCTGCCTTAATACTGAAAGTTGTCTCTGTTTGCAGGCATTTGGTGCTGCGGAGGCCATATCAGACCGTGTGTGCATCCACAGCAATGCCAAGGTCAGCGTTGAGGTCTCGGCAGAGGACCTGCTGACTTGCTGCGATGGGTGTGGCATGGGGTAGGTTGAATGCATTCTTTTTTTTTTACTTTATCTTGACAGTGCACCTCTCGCAGGAGTAGCCTGCTGTTGCAATATCTTGTGACCGGCACAAGAAGACTTGTGTCCCTTTGTGGCTACAGAGCAAGCAACTCGTTCAGTAAAAGGCTACCAAACACAAAATGGTCATCAGCACATCAACAATCAAAAAAGCAAAACCATACTCATAATTCCAAAATATAATATTACCACATCTGACGTGTAATTAAAATGGAAGTAGAGCCAGTCTGACCTCATTAATCATGCCACCAAATTCATACAGAAAAATCAGAATAATAATCCACCCTCATAGATACCCATGCCCTGTAGTAGTAAGGCTGAATAATAATGAACCAAATTCAATTTGAAATCACTATTTAAGTAGAAGGCAATTTTTAAATTGGAAATAATTATAGAGATTGAAACCACAATCACAAAATTAATCTGTCTGTATGTCATGCATATTAGCGCATTTTACCATAAAGTTGACTTTGACTTCAAAAATTGCTTGGGGGAACATAATTGGATTATTTTTTTAGAATTATTCAGGCCTATCCGGGGTAAAAAAGACCAACGTTGTATGAATGGCGGAAATATAACCCCCATGATGATCCCATTGATGCTATACCCTTATCCTAAAAAAATGAACGGTTTATACCCCATATTACAGACACCCCCTCCTATTATTATGATTATTATTATTATTATTGTTGTTGTTGTTGTTGTTGTTGTTGGTGGTGGTGGTAATATTATTATTATCATCATAATCATTTCTAAATGTTTTTTTTTAAATTATGTTAATACATTTTTACAGCAGAAGTGTCAAACCTACTTTCGTTGTGGGCCACATTTTAGTTACCATTTACGTAGGGGTGGCCATTATGACTGAAATCATATAAATAAGTCATAAATTAGGTTTATTCAACGTACATACTTTAGCAAGCCTCAGAATTTGCCATGATTGATTTGCTTTTGCGGTAAGATCAGAGCATTGTCATCAAATGGTGAGTATAGTTTTGCTTTGCTTGAATGCTGCTGTGCCGATGACCATTTTGTGTTAGGGAGCCTTTTACTGAGCATTTTCATCTTTATTAAGTTCACAGAGTTGCTTGTTCTATAGCTACAAGGGGACACAAGCCAGTGTCTTATTGTGCCGGTCCCAAGCCCGGATAAATACAGAAGGTTGCGTCAGGAAGGGCATCTGACGTAAAAGCTTGGCCAAAACAAACGTGTATCAAACCTCTGAAGATGGAGGACAATGATTCGCTGTGGCGACCCCTTGAATGGAAAAGCCGAAAGGAAAAAGATTTGCTTTTGCGGGTCACATCAAAGGGCATTAAGTCTGTGTATTAATTATTTGTTTACATATTAAAACAATGCCTTCTTTTAGATGTAACGGTGGCTACCCCTCGGAAGCCTGGCAATTCTGGACCAGTGATGGACTGGTCTCTGGCGGCCTATATCACTCCCACATTGGTGAGCGTCATAGACCAAAAAAAGCCATGAGGAAAACATAAACATACATGTTTATAGCGCCGTCTTCCTGTACCCAGGTTGCCGTCCGTACACTATCGCGCCCTGTGAGCACCATGTGAACGGTAGCCGACCTCCTTGCTCGGGAGAGGGTGGAAACACACCCAAGTGTGTGTCCACGTGTGAACCTGGTTACGCGCCAGGCTACATGCAGGACAAGCATTTTGGTAAGTAAAATTTCCATTTGTTGAACTTCAGTATCTGAGAGCCTTGAACACACTGCAAGATTTTTGAAATCTACTGACCAGACTTGTTTTTGATGAATTTCAGGGAAAACGTCTTACAGCGTTATGTCAGAGGCAGAGCAGATTCAGATGGAAATCTACAAGAACGGGCCAGTAGAGGGAGCCTTCACTGTGTATTCTGACTTTGTTCTGTACAAGTCTGGTAAGTGTACACTGCATTAACAGCAATGTATAAGCCTGTACATTGCTTTTTTTCTGCATTTCGAATTTTATCATTCAGTCTTGTACCAGGATTCATATTGCCTTTTGTTCTTGTCTGCAGGTGTGTATCAGCACGTGGCTGGGTCCATGCTGGGTGGACATGCCATTAAGATTCTTGGCTGGGGTGAGGAAGATGGTGTCCCCTATTGGCTCTGTGCTAACTCCTGGAACACTGACTGGGGTGATAATGGTGAGTGCTATGGTCCATTCCATAAACATATGTGTTCAACTAGAGGTATCTGATCATATTTTCTGATCATACTGGATGTATTTTTCACATGCTCACTGATAAAGAAAGCTACAAACTCATTCTCAGCTGTGTTTTTGTCTGCTTCCATTTTTTTTAGGATTCTTTAAAATCTTGCGTGGGTCAAACCACTGTGGTATTGAGTCTGAAGTTGTCGCAGGTCTTCCTAAATAGAACCAAAGGTAAAATGGAATTGCTAATTCAAATTTTGAAATATCCAGAAAGTCTTGCTTGAAGTCTATTCGGCCTTAACCATTATCCCCTGTGTAGGTTTTCGAATGTCCATGTGCGACATCTACTCACCAGAGGGCGACACACTCGACTTGGCTGCACTGAAATGCCCAGAGTGATATTTTATTAGATTTTCTTTTAATCAAAGTTCAATCAGCCCTTCCAAAAGAAGAGGCAAAACGTTGTAGACTTCCACTTTTTATATTTTTAGGTTGATTAAGATGCCTGCAAATACTTGATGTGCCTGTTTACCATATGTCGTTTTTTTATGTTTGACAGTCAGACATGAATAACTTTATTCATGTCTGACTTTTGTAGTTTAAAGGTGTGATAGGTTAAACTCAGTATGTTGAATGTGTCAAATGTTTTATCAAAAGAGATTTTACACTGTCATTTTATTTTATGTGCTATTATAGATCTTTTATCAAGGACAACATATGAAAGTTAGTGTTCATCATCACCTCGCTGCCGTGAACAAAGTCTATGCATGCAACTGTTAAGATCAAAATTAAATTTTCAGTTTGGTTCTTAATGTGATTTTGTGTTCTGTGCATTTTTATTTAAACAAATTGATGTCAATCAATTTTGTGAAAACATTTGAAACCAAAGATGAAAAGGTTTCTTCAGCCATCATCTGTACTTCTTTGAAGGTGTCGGACGTTTCGCTTCTTATCCAAGATGCTTCTTCAGTGAACTGAAGTCTTACTGGTCGTATAGGCCCTATATATATATATATCCCTACTGTCCAGACATGGCGGTGCCGGACACTGCTATGATAGGTCCCTGCTCTCAGGTTGGGGGGAGCAGAGGACTAATCCCTGCAGCTCCACTGATAGCTTCTATTGTTCTGACTCACGACTGGCCTGATTGCCCAATTGGCCCTGGTATCACCTCATCAGCATGACAAATCCTATGTTGCCTCACCCCACCATTACGGTTAAGGGAAGGATTTTGCTGTTTTATGAAAATAGCTTCTTTTATTCCCCTTTCAAACCATCTATCTTCTTTCGCTAATATTTTAACCTCATTGTCGTCAAATGAGTGGTTGCTAGCTTTTAGGTGCATATGTACTGCCGATTGAGGCCCACTAGTATTATCCCTGCGATGTTGGTAGTCTTTTTTTTTTGAGAATTTGTTTAGTCTCCCCTATGTATTGCTCTTTACAATTTGCATTTTTACAATGTATTGAATAAATTACATTAATTTGTTTTTCATTTATTTTCATTATCATTCATTCATTTTTCATTGAAAAATGAAAAACACCTTCAACACCTTCACCTTCAAAGAAGTACAGATGACGGCTGAAGAAACCTTTTCATCGATGGACCACTCCTGTACGACTGAGAGCTTACACAGACGTATTTCAAACCAAAGTAATTCGTGCTGCTGACCTGGTTTAGAAGTGCACTCTCATTTCAAACTAAGATTTCTAAAACTAAAGAACAAATTAATGCTAAAAATGTGTGTGGAGAATAGTCAGAGCAAGAGCACCTCCAACCTTTTAACAGTCATTCATTATTTATGACAACTGTGCTTTGTGTAAAACTCGTCTGCAAAGCTGTGTGTTACAGTGTACGACAAGTATTATAGTTACATTTCTGCACCGGAGTAGCATCTATTTTTTTCCAGATTTTTTAATTACAATCTTTAAATGCATGTGTACCTTTTGAATTGACTTGGAATGTACAGTACTGTACTGCCGTGGCTCCAAATAATCCCTCAAAGCCTCAATGTTTTCATGAATTTTGTTAAACCCAGCTCGTGAAATGAACCACTTTATTTGAATCCGTAAATATATTATATAGATATAGATTATAGAAACATGGGCGCTTTAAGTAATCTTCTTCTACTTCCGCCTTCTTGTCAGTATAAACACGCCCCTTATGAGGACGATAAGGGTATGCTCGTTTTACCGTACTCTCTTTTCTAACCACGTCTATGTTCGTCAGTCTTTTCCGAAACAAATCAATCCAATCGAAGTAAAGATTTCACAAGAGAAGGCATTGGGATTTCATTGACATTATGTTAGAATTAATAATACACACTGCGCGTATGATTCACAAACGTGACATTGTTTGCACGTCCAGGACATCATGCGTTAAAATGAAACACCATTCGGCACTCAGTAGGAGTTTGCTTGTTCCTACTGCGTCAACTGCCGAGCTAGTAAATTAACGATGGAGAGTGCTGGCAGAACTCCGTGGATGAAATATGGCTCTGCAATCTCATTGTTTGTTGTTATTCTGGCCCTGTGGTTTCGGACACCGGACAATGAGGTACTGAACGACCGGCTCGACACCGTGTTGTCCTCGCTGCTTCGTGCCGAGAGCAAAGTTGGAATGAATCATGTTGCTCGCCCAAAGGTGGCTATTGGTAAGGTTTATCACTTAATACTTTGATTACATTAACGTTGTTTCGTGACACTTTGCTACTGTAAAATGCCGTGACTCTAGATTCAGTTTCTGATATTATATATATTTCTTTCGATTAAAAAAGTCAAACGGTCGTTTTTTTTGTGCTGTCATGTGTCATTCTTCGGGTTGTCTGGCGAGTTCTCTCTCCTTCAGCAATTTGGCATAATCTTGAATGTCACAAAAAAAAATTGGCCAAGGCCACCGTTAAATGCCGCCTGTCAAGTAGTCATGAAAACACAAAACGAGAATATTAACTATATAGCCGAAAGAACCAGCTGCTTTTCTAGTCAGCTGTGTTGAGAAAGTTACTTTGTATCCTCATTTTATGTAATGCTGTAATACTGAACTGATCTGGCAACCCAGCCACGACGCGACATCACGTGACTTGACAGCGATAAAAGCTAGTTCGTGTATATGTTTTTACTTCTCGTACGACGGTGAACGCAGCGGTTGCTGTCTGTGCTTCGGCAAATAAATATCCTACTTGTATGATCTAAACAAGAGGACCTTCTCGACTCTTTATTCTCCCAAATGCATCGCGAAAGCGCTGAAGATCTCAACAAGCTGGGGCAGTTTTTTTCCATCAGACGCCTCTTGGTCGTGGATTTGTTAGTTGCATGGGCATTAATTACTTAACGTTTACAAGGAGGTGCTGAAATGTGCACAATTGATGCAGGAATGTCCTTCTGGTTGTTTTTTTTAAATCCCAGGGTCAGGAAACTTTGAAATTCAGACATTTGTTGTCTTCCGGTGTCTATAAAGAAACTGTTGAATTTTCTTATCCTGCCTTTCCAACATTTGCCATCCGACAGCCACATGGACAGATTTGCATCTTGTCTCAAGGGCGACCTCAAGGGAGGAGCAACTGAAGCTCCTCCCTTGAGGTCACCCCCATATCGAGGAGTAAAAAATATATGTTTTTGTTTGCGTGTCATTTTCACATTAACTAAATATTCTTAGATCCCCTATCACACGGACACATTATATATATATATATATATATATATATATATATATATATATATATATATATATATATATATATATATATATATATATATATATATATATATCGGTTCTCGATATAATCCGTTCCAGAACCCTGTTCGAAAAGCGATTTGTTTGAACACCGAAATAATTTTTCCCATTACAAATAATGTAAATCGTTTTAATCCGTTCCAACACCCTGAATGTTTACCTTTTTAGTACAGTATTTTATACATTATTTTATGCATGAAATTGCACATTAAAATGCTGACCAACACATAAAAAGCAATGTAATATATCTTAGAAAATGTTAAGCAAAATGGCAAGGACACAAATAACATAAACATAAATGTAAGGCTAATCGTACGTTTGTAAAGAAAAGAATTATGAATATGATTTTTTTTACCTTTGTGGTGGTCAGCAGAAGGCGCAGGTGGACGGAGGAAGGAAATGTATTGTTTGGAAGAAGACTCCCCTTCCATAAAAACTTTGGGGAGCTCTTCTGTCTGAGGGGTGCTCACACATTCAAATCTCTTTGCTACGGATGACTCGGCTACAGGATGTTCTTTTCTCTTAAAATATCTATCCAATGACACTTGCTTCTGCCTTCTTTTTAACACTTTTCGGAAGTGGTTCATGACAGTGTCGTTAAAGTCATTGATGACTGGTGGCTGCAGCTTTATCGGGGTGGTGGAGTTCTGATCGTAGATTTCGCCATGCTGTATTCCCTAGCCAGATCAGACACTCGCACACCTCCTTCATATTTTGCTATTATTTCTTCTGGCAACGGAAGCGAGCTGCCTTTCATAACGGACTCCTCGTCAGGTAGAGGTTTTCTTGTGGACAGCGGATCACAAGTCAGCCTGCTGACGCCCACCGCCGCGGACAAGACGACAGGTGGATGCAGGCCTCCCCTGTGCGCAGCTAACGGCTCACCCATCGCCGACTTTGTGCTTCCACGGACGGGAATTCAAGTGGAACTTTATCGTTGCCTCGAACACAGGTCCGATAAGCGGCACAGATTTTTTATGTGCTCACGGACTACTTGACATTGCTAACCGTCGTTTGATTGACGGCATATAGTTTGCGACTTTCCCGTGTGAGGCTGGAAGGCTCGGAGTATTAACACACGCAAATTATTTAACGTCAGGTAACGTTTACGAACTTCTGCTGACCGATTTTCCGTCATTAATCACTCCCGCCTTTTCCAATTCTGATACGAAACACGGGGTAGAGCTTTTCATTCCCACGGTTGGCCCGCCAGTTTTTGCCCGCGCTTGTCGCGACGAGCACAGTCCTTTCAACAAGCCAAGGACGCTCTCGCGAGTGCAACTCTTCTGGTCCACCCGATCTCAACCGCACAAGTAGCTTTGACTACCGATGCGTCTGATGTTGCCGTAGGGGCGGTGGTCGAGCAGCTTGTCGAAAGGCAGCCCCTTGCATTTTTCAGTCGGAAGCTGCAAGATAACGAACGCAAGTATAGTGTTTTCGAGAGAGCATTGTTAGCACTCTATCTTGCAAAGCGCCATTTTTGTTTCCTCCTCGAGGGGTGCCGTTTCACCGCATATATGGATCACAAACCACTCACATTCGCCATGTCCAAGGTGACTGAACTGTGGTCGGCCCTACAGCAACGGCATTTAGCGGCCATTTCAGAATTCACAACAGACATTCGCCATGTGGCCAACAAATGTAACTCTGTGGCCGATTGCTTGTCACGTGCGATCGTACGTCCAGTCCAGCTCGGGGTGGATTTTTCAGAGATGGCCACCGCCCAATCTGAGGATCCGGACATCCACAAACTCAAGGTGACAAGCACGGCCCTGAAGCTTGACAGGTGGCACAGTGTGAAGGTGGTCCCGCTCTCCTCTGTGATGTGTCTACGGGTCGCACTCGTCCCGTGGTTCCGCAGGAGTGGCGCCAACGAATGTTTTATTGTATTCATTCCCTCTCACACCCTGGCGTTCGGGCATCAGTCAAACTACTTGGGGCCAAGTTTTTCTGGCCCGGGTTATGAAAGGACGTCAGGAAATGGGCAGCTGCATGCGTGGCATGTCAGCGCGCCAAAGTCCACAGACACACCCGGGCGAACCTGGAAACTTTTCCGATTCTGGCCAGGAGATTTGACCACGTCCATGTGGATTTGGTCGGGGCCCTCCCTCCTTCACATGGTGGCACGCATTTCCTCACTATGGTCGATCGGACCACTAGGTGGCTGGAAGCAGTCCCCCTGTCCTCCACGACCTCGGCAGATATAGCCCACACGTTTCTATCGTCCTGAGTCGCGTGTTTTGGCACACCATCCGACATCACTTCGGACAGGGCCCCCCAGTTTTTGTCCGAGCTCTGGTCGGCCATGGCGCAGTCCGTGGCTGTGCAGGTACAGCGCACCATGGCCTACCACCCGCAGGCTAACGGGATGTGTGAACGTTTCCACCGGTCACTTAAAGCCGCGCTTTCAGAGGGTAACTGGGTCAACCTGCTTCCGTGGGTCCTGCTCGGGTTATGTTCGGCCCCAAAAGAAGACCTTAACGCCGCTCCGGCCGAGTTAGTGCTCGGTCAGCCGCTCCGCGTCCCTGGTGAATTTCTGCCTGAAGCTTCGGGTGCACCTTCTTTCCCCTTGTTGCCAGGAGAGCCCCTGACTCCAGCACCATTGTGTGCCCAAAGTATTTGTTCCATCTGCTCTTAGGTCAGCTCGGTTTGTCTTCGTGCGTCACGATGCCCACCGCTCTCCCCTCCAGCCGCCGTACGATGGCCCGTTTAGAGTGCTCGAACACGGTGAAAAGAGTTTTGTGCTCGATATGGGTGGGCGAAGGGAGGAAGACAGGCTCAAACCGGCTTATTTAATTGCGGGCGAGGACATTTTGCTGGCCCAGGTCCCACATCGTGGACACCCTCCAGCCTCACTGCAACATGCAAGGGTTGAGTGTCTTTCCCCCACTCAGGTCTCACCCAGGTCACCTGCCCCCTGCCCGAATAACTTCACCTGGACCACCCAATGTAGGACTGCGTAGTCGTTGTGGCAGGCTGGTCAAGCCCCAAGCAAAGTTTTCACCTTGACTTTCCTTCTGGATGTTCTGGGGGGGTTGTATGGCGGGCACGAGGACCAGACATCTCACCCAACAGGTGCACAAGAGGGGGCGTATTTATGTTAGGTATATTTCACTGCATTTTCTATGTTGGAACGAGATCCACTTGTTAGCCGTTGGAAGAAACACGTGTCTACATTCAGTCGTGTGTGCTCCTTCCTCAACGGCTACAGTATACTGATTGTTCAAAGAATACATGTACAGTTGTACACGGACCAATCTAAATTGTATTCATTTCAAGAAACTGACTACAAATGGTATGACAAAGAAAGACACATACAAACAGACACAGACACCATTCAATGAAATGTTATGTCACCTTGGCCACACCACTGAAATATTTTTTTCCACTCCCCCATGGCAAGTATGGATTAGCAAGGCTTCCCATTCCTGCTTACATCATGCATGTCTTTATGATGGTCAAGTGAAGATTGTATGCTTGGGACATCATATACATAGCATGTGTCTGCTCGTATTGCCGCGTCCTTGCTCCAGTTGACCAGAATGAGATACTGTATTGTACGTGCCTAATCATAAACATTGCTGTCATGCTTTACAAACGTCACCCATTTATCCATCTACCGCTCATCTTGAAGGTTTTGGAGGCTGTGTGGACTTCCTCGTCGATGGTGTGTCTCTTCTAAATAAAATTGGCCTTGCCCCCGCCGATCATCCCCTCCATCATGACTACATTGAAAATGCTGAGCAACTTTCTCAGAGCTTCACATACTTCTTTATTCCGGGTGCCGCGGCAGAGTAAGTAGTGTATAAGTATTGTTGAAAATATATTTGTGTGAAACTGTGATGAAAATATGGTAAACGTAGGACTGTCATAGGATTGAAGCATTAGCCAAGGTTGCATTCATATATTGTTCGCAGTGGCTCTGGTAGCCTGAAACTTAATGCGGCATGAGAGCCCATGAATATTTTGCACATGGACAATAAGTCAGAAATAGTTTACCCCACCCACTGAGTACAACTTGGACAGCTTCGTCATTTTATCATGTTGTGATTCGTATGCCCTGCAGGCGCTTTGTGCTGAATGAGACACTCTTCAGCGAGCTGGTAGAAGCTTCCCGTGACCTACCTGGAAACAGATGGTCGGTGGGAGGCAACGCCCCTGTCATGGCCGGCCGCATGGCCACCGAAGGATGTGACGTGTTGCTCGGGGGCAGCTTTAGTCCGGACTTTACTGATGTTCTATCACAGCACATCACTGGTACTGATGTGAAAACAACATAACACCACTGTTTATGTTGCTTTTATTGTCACGTTAGCGCCCAGAATCGATGTTCTCTGTATCTCCAGTTGCAGGTAACATTGTTGAAGAACCAGACATTCATCTCATCCTGGAGTATCCATCTGGCGCAAAATGGGGCCAATATTGCTCCCGACGAGCCAACAGGTTTGTCTTAGCTAATAGTCAGAATTGATTGTTGGCGTGTGAAGTTGACCTTTGTTTGGTACATTTTTTAGGTACATTGTCCACAGTGATGACCATAACCCATACCTGGCATCCATGGAGGAGTTTGCCAAGAAGCTCAAAGATTTTCATCCAGACCTTCTGGTCGTGGGCGGTTTACAAATGATGGACAACTTTCCATTCCAGTCAGGTAAGATGAAATGACGTTTTGTTGACTCGAAAGTGCGACTTCTTTGAATTGTAGCGACTCTTTTATCTAAGGTGAGCGTGCCGCTCTGCTCTCCCGCCTGGCCGAAGTGCTGGCCACCTCCTCACCCACACTCGGTGTCCATTTTGAAATGGCCAGTTATGTTGAAGAGAGCATCATGGAAGACCTGCTTCATTATGTCATCCCTCAAGTACGTACCAGTAAACATTCCATTGTGCTTTAGTCATAGTTTCTAAAAATGGCAGTCCATAGAGCGCAAAGCTTTCTCAATAGGTCTGAAGTCTGAATGAAACATCCGGTGGATATCAAGGACACCTGACCAATTTCTCCTTCTGGTGCAGTCGAAAGCGTAATGCTCTGTGTTCCGTTACATTAACTCATTCACTGCCAGATGATGTGCAAAAATGTGTCCAGTCCAGTGCCAGGGTTTTTGTCATTTTCACTCAAATTGCAAGACCCACGGAATATTGAGTTTTAGGACTACATACACATTCAATGCAGCGTAAGTAACCTTAGACTCTCTTCTTTCATCAGAAGAAAAGCGTTAATTCATAAATTATGTGTCTGCAGTTATCTGAGCTTGAAATGAGGGTGACTGTACAAAATACAATGCAATACATATTGGTTTGTACAGTAATCCCTCGTTTTTTGCCGTTAATTCATTCATTGCGATTCACAAATTTATTCAGGAATTGAAAATATGTCGTAGAGCGCCATTACCGAATTTGTGTGGGTTTTGTTTGTTTGTTTGTCTTTCTTCTCATGCTTGGGTGCCAATAAAGCGCTGGTCATGGCCTCTGGCAATGTTTCTTCTTTTCCGCAAGTGGCAGCATTTCCCTTTTTCCATGTTAGCACTTTGTACGTTGTTCCAGCTTCAGCTATTGTTAAAGCGCAATGTAAACCAATATGTATGTACTGTATTGCATTGTATTTTGGATAGCCGCCCTCATTTCAAGCTCATATAACTGCAGACCCACATGATTTAGGAAATAACTTTCTTTCTGATGAAATAAGAGGGTCCAAGGTTTCCAATGCTGTATTGAATGTTTACGTAGTCCTAAAAAGTCAATATTCTGTGGGACCTGGAATTCAAGTGACAATGACGAAAACCCTGGCACAGGAGGGAAATGCTGCCCCCTTGTGGAAAAGAAGAAACCTTGCCAGAGGCCATGGCCAGCGCTTTATCAGCACCCAAACAAGAAAAAACAAAACCAAACAAATTCAGGTATGGCGCTCTACGTCATATTTTCAACTCCTAAATAAATTCGTGAATGAGTTAATCCTGTATTCTGCAGTTTTACCGTCACTCGACTCCTCAAAGATAAACTTAGTAATGTTTGTTAATCATCATGCATGAACAAACATGCCACTTAGAGACTTCTTTTTTCCACCTCTGTTGACAATTCGGTCTTGGTGGGGCTTTGCTCTCTTTTGAGTGACATTGCAGTTTTAGGATTAAGGCTAAAATAAAGTCTTTAAAATAAAAGTCTCATGAAAAGCGGCAATGGTCATATCTGCAGGGTAAAATTGGTCAGAGTGTCAAGCTCTAAAGGGGTTGGCTCAAGTGTTCGCGTTTCTACTCACCCAGGCGGACTCTCTCGGAATGAACGAACAGGAGCTTCCCAACCTGCTGAGCCTCCTTAAAGGTTCCACCATCACAGTCCTATCGGACCCCAACCCTCGCGTCGCGACCGTCCTGGACCAAATGAGGGAGGTCTACCGCATGGTCAACCAGCGGCACAAAGACGCCGTCGCTCAAGGCGACGACGGTCAAACGTGGGGCAAGCCCCTCACCCGCCTCCACGTGCACACGTTAGCCTTCCAGGCCATGATCGTGACCCGGGGCTCCCAGTGGAAGAACACCATGTCGGCCACCGCCAAGGCGTCGCTCACGGCCAACCGCCATGTGTGCGGCTCCGACCACATCGACCCCAGCAAAGCCAGGCTCATCATGGACGACTCATTCGCCATCAGTCGGCGAGAAGGCAGCCAGCGCATCCCTCTGCAGGAGAGCCGACCCGTCAGCTGCTGGGAGGAGGACGACTATGAGATCTGCGTGGCGCCCGTGCTGGTGTGCACTGAGGTGTACCAGACGGCAGGTGGGGGAGACAACATCTCAGCAGCTGGCTTGGTATTGCAGATCTAAGGCAACCCAGGTGAACCCTGCCGTGACTCTCATCGTCGAGGTGTGACTCCACTGCCTATCGACTTAACAACTTGGGACCACTCGGATAAATGATTGAAATTAAGTAACAGAATATATTGAAGAGGTTTTGAAGACCTTTTAGGAACCACTCAACAAATGTGTGCTTTACGGGTTTTATCCACTTGAATGAGAAAAATATGCTTTTACGGTTGATTTGTAGTTATTTGGCTTTCAAGCTGCTGGCAATGTGAATTAGCGCTTTGCAAACTAGCCTAACAGTTTTAGGGTCGGGGTATGAATTGGGACTCCGTATGCAAGTCCTTCCTGTCCCTCTTTGGGGTTTTCGACAGCCTCATTCCACGTTCCCCAAAATGTGCTTTCAATGGACTCTTTAACTTGCCCGTAGGTGTGAATCTGAGTATGAATTGCCTTTTTTTGTCTGGGCTTAGTACGATTGGCTGGCTAACAGTTTAAGGTGCACCTTGCTTCTCGCCCATCGTCAGGTTTTGGGATCACCTTAAAGGACAACCGATGTCACTTTTTTGTTTTTAACTGACACCAGAAAAAGGTTTTATACCATCTAAAATACCCAAAAACACGCAGTATGATATTTTTAGTCAAATGCAAAACACCAATAAAAATGACTTAAAGTGTCCAAAATGTGCAAAAAATTGAACTGTGAATTGGGCATTTTCAGAAAGTCCCGCCCCCAGTTTGTGACGTCACGCCAAGACGTCTTGCATTGCTGCAGAATCAAAACAATGGCTTCAAATTCGGAGAATATGCTTTCTTGTTACACATCCAGTTATGAATATGATTCAAATAGTTCTGAAGAGGAAAGCATACATGTTTGCAATCGATTAAATAATTTATTTGTGCCATTTTGAGGCAACGTTGGGGGAAAATCTCTCACCCAAAAAAAGAGGCACAAAATGGCGACCTCCTGTGGCCACCTCCGTTTCCACAGGCTGATAAATTCCTTATATAGCGCTTGGACGCCCTCTTCTGGCCTTCTGGTGGTTTTTGGGTGCAACACGAGGTCCCCAGACCAAACAAGTACAGCAAAATACATTGACGTGATAGAAGGACCGCTACAATGCATATTTTTTATGGTAAAGGGCGGTCCTTTAGTGACGTCACGTACGGACTCGTCACCAACTCAAAAACAAGACTTCCTGAATATTCAGCGCGAGTCTTAAAACGTAAAATATAGCTATATGCGGTGGAATCTTTGTAAAATTACGCTCAGTAGAAGTCATTTGAAGCCATTTTACAAATTATGGACACAACTTGTCCGGAGACGTCGGTTGTCCTTTAAGGTACTGGATCAATGTTTATGTTCAATCTGCACCGCCATTATGCAGCAAACCATTCCAGATCTGATTTGCTTGTGAAACGTTACATTTCTTGTCATCTACCTGCAATGGAAAGCCTCTTAATCATGCGGCTTATGTATTACTCAAAGATTACAACAAGGTAGGAGAAGTAAGTGTTCAACTGCGGAATATTATTAGATATTGTTGAGGCACTGATACTGCCTCAGTGGGAAGATTCTTTTCCCAAACTCGTTTCAGGTTTTTTTTTCTGTACAACAGCTCCAAGGGAAAACTGGGAAATTCTGGCTTTTATAGTCTGTAAGAAAATTTCATTCATTGACTATGCAAAAGGTTTATAAAAAGATGGGATATGTTTGTGAATGTTCTAAACATCTTTTCCATACCTGAGTTTAATATCGAGGCCAGCCTTAACCATTAATTCTTGGAACAACAAACTACCAGTAGTTGTGTGAATCAATGACATCTCTACCGACTGTAGCAAAGTCGTGCATGACATTTGACCCAAATTTCTTTCAGCAAATTATCGACAACCAATTGCACATAAATCTGTGTAAGCTCTCAGTCGTACAGGAGTGGTCCATCGATTAAATGGTTTCTTCAGTACAGTACAGATGACGGCTGAAGAAACCTTTTCATCGACAATTGCACATAACCAACTAAATTACAATGCTCATTCCGAGTTTTGAGTTTCTAATACATTAAAGTGAAAATGAGCCAAGCTGATTGGTCCGGCTTTACCTACATTCTTTCTCCCATATGTTGTGAAGATATTAATTGGCTGATACTTGAGATGAGCCCAATATATGTGAAAATATGTATTTTCAGGGTGTTATTTCTGTTCATGTTACTAGCCGTGTAAAATATACACAAAACATTCAGATGCTGGATATACTCTCATTCGTTCTTTCTCAATACTGTTATTGTGTGCGTCTTTCGTTCTCGTAAGGACCAAAGAAGCAGCGAGGACAGCTTCCTCGAATATTTCACTGCTCATCCATTGTCTATTTTAAGACTAAGCTTTTCTACTTTAGCAGTTTCCACTTCTACTACCTTCCTTTAAATCCACATTGGGTTTCATGTGTATCCGTGTGACAATACAACCGGTGTGAGCTCAAGAAAATAAGCTATACTTTTTTTTTTTTTTCATTATGAGTTGATGGGAACATGTGCTGGAAATAAATTAAGTATGTCATAAAATGAGCCTTTTAAATATTTTATTTTGGGGTTAAAGGTGCTTCAATGTGTGAATATTGATGGGAAGCCAAGGCGTATGGATCATGTTACTGTGAATTTTTTCCCCTTTCCAAGCAGAATAACATCCCAAATTCATCCTGCATGTTCACTCCATGGGAAATCTGTCATTAAATGCTAACACAGCAGTTAGTCTTTGACAATGTTGTCAGTTCTTTCCCACTTCTACCACACCTCCGTTCTCTTCCAAAAGGGAATATTTAACCCAATTATGTCTCGCTTCAGTGGCTTCAAGTTACAAAGTAGTCCCATGCTTCTTAAATTGACTTGCCATAAGTCTGATCAACATTTCATATACCAAACATCCCTGATTTCCTTTAATGATTTGCCGCACAACTTTCACAGTACAGATAATGCATGCAGGTTAAGGAATATGATACATGTTACAAACAGCTGTAAATCCGGAATGTACATGTGATACAAATTATGTCTATCGTGCTGTAGTTTACACTTCAGGATCCAGGATGAGATGGTTAAGTAAGTCTTTGCTGTAAATCAAGTTGGTTTCATGGTCTGTGAGGGCTGTCAGCATCTCATCCATCTCCTCCTGAGTGAAGGCTTCACCTAACATTGACACAAGTTATGTCCCAGATTGTGTACAATTGCTGCAAGTTATGACTTAAAGGACAACCGACATCACTTTTTTTGTTTCCTAACTGATGCAAAACACCAATAAAAATGACTTAAAGTGTCCAAAATCTGCAAAAAAATTGAGCTGCGAATTGGGCATTTTCAGAAAGTCCCGCCCCCAGTTCGTGACGTCACGCCAAGACGTCTTGCCTTGCTGGAGAATCAAAACAATGGCTTCAGATTCGGAGAATATGCTTTCTTGTTACACATCCAGTTATGAATATCATTCAAATAGTTCTGAAGAGTAAAGTATAAATGTTTGCAATCGATTAAAGAAGGTGTTCAGGGTCATTTTGACGGATAAAGACTGATGTGTAGTGTCACAGAAAATGCAGAAGATGGTGGCACAGCTCCGTTGGAAATAGGTTTTTTAATCAGCTTGGAATTTTTGTCACGGAATATCTAAGTCAAAGTCAGCTTGATTGTCAAATATGCTAATATGCATGACATACAGCACAGATGAAATTACTGTCCTCTCGGACCCAGCATGCAAGGCACTTATAATTACTTTAACAAACATAATAAACATGAAAACGCCAATTTGCCGGGAGAGGGGAGCCGCTGCGAGTTCACGCGCCGCCATCAAGCTAAGGTGCAACATACAATGATTCACCATTGCGTTATTTGTGTTTTCCTTCTTTGACGCCATCAACACGAAGTTTTCAGACCAAACAAAGTACCGCAAAATGCATTAATCAGCCCATTTCCACAGGCTGATAAATTCCTTCCATGCAGCTTGGTCGCCCTCTTCTGGCGGCTTTTTGGTGCAACATGAGATTTTCAGACCAAACAAGTACAGCAAAATATATTGACGTGATGGAAGGACTGCTACAATGTGTCTTTTTTCGGTCAGGGGCGTTCCTTCAGTGACGTAGGGTAAGGACACGTCACCAACTCAAAAACAAGACTTCCGGAATATTCAGTGCGAGTCTTAAAACGTAAAATATAGCTATATGCGGTGGAATCTTTGTAAAATATGCTCAGTAGAAGTCATTTCAAGCAATTTTACAAATTATGGACACAACTTGTCCGGAGACGTCGGTTGTCCTTTAACGCTACTTACCTTCCTCCATCATGTACTGTGACAGATCATCTGGGTCCAAGAAGCCCTTCTTTTCGACGTCTAGAACCTCAACACAAGAATAATTAATTGGACCTTTGCATGTGACTTTAACAAAAAAAGTACTCTCAAGCTACATTAGTTATGGACTTGGGCCTCTTGTAAAAATTATATTGTACGTAGTCATCCACCATTCATGTACAGTACAGTGTAGCAGTTGTTGTTTACACATGTAACCAAACCACCAACAAAATAAAATAGCAAGCAGCAACATACAACGACAGAGGAGGTGTGGCAGGAGTTTGTTTTTAAACTTTCCACCAAACCTGTAAGTTGACAACATAATTTACTTGTTTAATTAAGACTTGGAGATAATTGTTTCATGTTTTATGGTTGATCCTTGAGATAGATAGCACTTTGTTAGAGCATTGGTTGTTTTTTTTCACAGTATAAATAAGGTTTAGTTGAGTGAAATTATAATAATCTCCCAAACAATCGCCTAAAAATGATTATTGTATATGCAATTAAAGTTTACCATATTACTCTTTATTATACATCCTATATACCAGTAATTAAACGACAATAAAGTAAATACATGAAATAACAAAAATTAAATGTCATTCTTCATTATATGGGGCTAAATTATTCAATTTCAGAAGGTTTTAAGGAAATACAGTTCACAACTGTCTCTTGGATGTTTTCGTCCCAAACAAACATCTACTTGCAAATAATTAACGGCAGTAACAGTGCACCATTCACAGTAATCATTGACAGCCCTCATTAACATATAACCTATGACCTTCCCCTGCCTTCGAATTGGCACATTTGCATATTTTCAGGATTTCAGTTTTGAGGTTTTCAGTTGTCTCACTTTGTACTGAGTAAAAATGCAAATTACCCAATATAGGATACTTTCCTTTTCATTTGATGCAATCCCATTTGCAGCTAATGCACTTGTGCAGATGACAAGGCGGTGCAGTCAAATGTGTGTGGCGTTGGTTTCAAACTACTATTTTAAGTGAACCGTGGCAAGTTCGACTGGTTTGACTATTTTCCGCAAGACAAGCAAATATTGAATGTGACGTGGGCACGCTTACCTCAAATGCCTGAAGCAAAACATCTTCAGAAATGGGAGGGAACCTTCAACACGAGCACACACAGTTATGCAGTTCAAACAATGTGAGTATTCCCATGAGGAACTAAGCAGCCCAAAACTTATCATGACGCTTGGATTGCAAGGTTCAATTATGGATATCTATAGTAGCTGTTGTCGTGCTTTGATCAATAACATACTCGCAAATATTCAGAGACATCCTACTTGTGTTCCATCAGAACTTTAGTCATGGCGGGGAGGAAGCGGTCCAGG
This sequence comes from Hippocampus bargibanti, assembly GCF_051943395.1. Taxonomy (NCBI): domain Eukaryota; kingdom Metazoa; phylum Chordata; class Actinopteri; order Syngnathiformes; family Syngnathidae; genus Hippocampus; species Hippocampus bargibanti. The sequence continues at coordinate 24,784,457 of NC_142736.1, read as the reverse complement.
TGGATGTATCCCGTTTGGTCCTCTTCCACCTGGAGTGGCAAACACCACACATTTAAGTTACTCAACAGGAAAGAGTACCATCCAGGGATAAGCCGCATATTGGGGCCTCAAGATGTGATGCAGCATCTCGTTCCTGATTGACCTTTACATCCGCAATGTTACTGTGCCATTCACCAGAGACTCCATTTGCTGTTAACTATGGCACCAGGTTACAGTCCTCAAGATGATATGTAAGAGTTCAATATAGATTAAAAAAAAAATGGTCTGACCTCAGCAATGAAGTTGTGCAGGTCTGCCTGACTGGGGAAGCGACCCAGTGAATAGATGATAGTGCCAATTTCGCTGGGGAAAAACACATCACCTGGTTATGCATTTTCTATACAGTTTTCAGTTAATAAGATGCATCGCTCATCACCCGGGCTAAGAGGGTTTTATTTGATATTCTAGATTCATAGATGAGAAGGTTTCTTCAGCCGTCATCTGTACAAAAGTGAAGGTTTCGGACGTTTCGCCTCCTATCCAAGAGGCTTCGTCAGCGAACTAAAGTCTGACTGGTCGTATCGGCCCCATTTATATATCCCTAATGTCCAGACCTGGTGGCGCCGGACACAGCTATGATAGGTCCCTACTCTCAGGTTGGGGGGGGGGGCGCGGGACCCCCCCCTGTGGCCCCACTGATTGTTCCTACATTCCTGACTAACGATTGGCCTATTACCCCCACTCCCCCCGGTATCACCTCATCAGCATAACGACCCTCATCAGCATTGCGAAAGTTGCCTAACCTGTTTTGCCTGAGCAGGCTATTGTATGAACGATCCAAATTGAACCTCACACCACCAGACCGGTTTAATGAAGGATTTTGTTGTTTTATAAGAATCGCCTCTTTTACCCCCCTTTCAAACCATCTATGTTCTTTCGCTAAGATTTTAACCTCATTGTCGTCAAATGAGTGGTTGCTAGCTTTTAGGTGCAAATGTACTGCCGATTGAGGCCCACTAGTATTATCCCTGCGATGTTGATAAAGTCTTTTTTTGAGAATTTGTTGAGTCTCCCCAATGTACTGCTCTTTACAATTTTCATTCTTACAATGTATGGAATAAACTACATTACTTTGTTTTTCATTTGGTAGCCTATCTTTTGGATGCACTAATTTTTGCCTTAACGTGTTTATCGGTTTGATATAAGTAGGAATTTTATGTTGCCAAAGGACTCTTTGTAATTTTTCAGAAACTCCTGCAATGTACGGTACTGCTACTCCTCTCCTTTTAGAATCTTGAGAATTATTGGTTTCGTTCGCTATTCTTTCTTTCTGACATTTGTTGAATGACCACTGAGGGTACCCACAGTTAGTGAGTGCTCTCCTGATATGTTTTGACTCCTTTTCTCTACCTTCAGTGCTAGTTGGTATTAGTTTAGCCCTATGCTGGAGGGTTCTGATAACTCCTAGTTTATGTTGTAAAGGGTGGTTAGAGTCAAAAAGTAAGTATTGGTCAGTGTGCGTAACCTTCCTAAAGACTTCTGTTTTTAGCGCTCTGTCCTCTTTTATAATTACTTTACAATATATATATGTATCATAGCTGTGTCCGGCGCCACCAGGTCTGGACATTAGGGATATATAAATGGGGCCGATACGACCAGTCAGACTTTAGTTCGCTGACGAAGCCTCTTGGATAGGACGCGAAACGTCCGAAACCTTCACTTTTGTACAGATGACGGCTGAAGAAACCTTCTCATCGATGGACCACTCCTGTACGACTGAGAGCTTACACAGACGTAGATTCATAGATATATTTATAGATATAGATTGATTAGCAAATTATTTTAACCCCTCTGTTATTCCCCGGAGAAAAAAAAACCTGTTTTTTTTCCATGAGGTACGAACTGACATGATGTCAAACACGGTATTGTCAGTGTATAGCTCACCTTATGTGTCATTGAATTATTTATGCAAAAATAGCTGGTAGCTTGTACTTAAGGACGAATAGGAAAAGTAAAACCTTTTAAAAATAACTATTGTATAGGGTTATTATTGTTTTTATTATCTGCACCTGAAAAGGACCTTACCGGACATCGACTGTGCTGTTTGATTGGTAGTCAAAAGCTTCGAAAGCTGCTCGAATCCTTTTTTCAACCTCTGGGCGGAAAAAAATGTCTTTGTTTTCACATTTGCACTAGTTTGCTCTTTCTGCTTTAATTTATTTGGTCGGACTTCATTTTGACGGCGGTTGACGCTCGTAATTTAACTAAACAAACCTGCACTTTGCGCGTTGACCGCCATGTTGGTTGTTTAGATGTCGCCATGGTACCCAATATTCGCTACGTACGCGGTACTTCCTTAAAAGGGACTTCCAAGCAAATACAACAGACATTGACAAAAATACAACAACAGTAACTGTTTGGACTGTCATGAAAATAATAAGAACTTAGATTATAATAATAATAAAATTCATTTTCAATTACCCAGCCTGATCCTCACTGTTAGTTCAGGGTGTACGTCATGAAAACGCGACAGTCAAATTCCACCATTTTCTCAGCTACAATACCTTATTAATTTATCATATATTCATTATGGATATTGTCTAGTACACTTTACTCCTTCAGTAGCTTGTTTTTATTTCTTATTGAAAACAATAAGACCATAATATTGATATGTACGCATTTGGATACATACAAAATGTCTGCACATATTTGTACACGTTCATATCAAAATTTTAACAAAGTTGTGAAAAAAAAACTTACAACACAGGTCTTCGGCAGGGAGTGATTTTTTTTGGGGGGGGAGGGGAACTGAAAATTGAACTCATATTCAGTCAATGTTAAGACTGAAAATAATAAGAGTGAAACGCTGAAGAAAAAGATCATGTCTGGTGGGGTTTGTATAACTGATTCAGAAAAGAGGTGAAGGGACAAAATTTACAGAAATCCATAAAAGCATTCATAACAAACACTAAAATACAGATACAGTACACAATCGGAATGGGTGCTCAAATGTTGATGTTCCCATGACTATTTTAAAACAGGAAGTTGCAATTAATGAAGTGAACATTTTTATGCCATCCATCAGGCATGCGAAAATTCTCCAAATTCTGCCTTTTTAAATAGGTTTGGAATAACAAGAAAGAATTCCCAATTACGCCAGTATTGTTTAAAACAAGTCACATAGGAAGACATGGTTGATTTCATTACACGATGCACACACCTATTAGGTTCACGACATGTAAACAATGTCCATCCACAGAAAGAACAAAATCTTGGAAATCATGTCTAGTGGTGTCAAAAGTGCATAGACTCATTTCACTAAAAATTGTTTGTTTTTTTTAAAAAATGCCTGAAATGTTACCTGTAGTTGAATAAAAGATTGCATGAATATTTGAAGATTTCCTTCTGCTCCTGTTTCATAAATATGGCAAAGAAGTGGTCTCAGACAGCAGATACCAATACATAACCACATAACCACTCTATACTGTATTCCATTCGTCTTCTGTAGTGCTTTTGTGTTCATATTTCCGGTTGGCCCTGATGTACAGGGACTTCCTCTGCTGCAAAGTCTTCCGGCACTTGCTGTCCTCTGTGTTCATCTTCGTGTTGCATAGTCTCTTGTTCTGGTTCTGCTCTAACCTCGTGTTGCGCCTCCTCTTGATGAACCTGAACATGTTCCCTGTGGTCCTCTTGTTCTTTAGCTGCTTGCACCATCTCCTGCTGGGTATCCATGTCTGGCATCCCCTCGCCTTGAATCGCATTCTGATCATCTGATTGCTGATCCTCGATCGGATTGTCCTTTATGGGTCAAAGGTAGAGCGTCACTCATTACAATGGTCAAATAAGATTATTGTATGTCATTTGATGTTACATAATGTTGTATTCATGAAAAAAAGTATAAAACAAGACGGTATATGCATTTTCTAATGCCTTTATCCGCACAAAACGTGTATTAGCAACCAATTTGAGTGTACAGTATTGTGCTCTACCTCTGTGTGATCTAATGGAAGAAAGAGCAGCTCTGAGGGGGTCAAGAGACCGTCCCGGTTCACATCGTGACTCTGAAGAAGGAAATCCACCAGGGACACCACCTGGACACAAACATATCAATAATCGATATATTACGCACTCAATGTATTTTTCAGACTAGAAGTTTGGCTTCATAGTTTGGTTGGTCCTGTGGCTTACACTCAGGAACGACTTCTATTGAAATCAGAATTTGGACTGACACCCTAAATTCCTGCTCCTGAATAATTTTTACCTTCTTTTGGTGGTTGGCAAATACTTTTGAAATACAGTGATACCTCAGCTTACGGACGCTTTAACTTGCAAACTTTTCGCTTTACGAACATTAAATTCGCGAGAATCTAATCATGGCATACAAACTGGTTTTCGACGGAGGAACAAAATCGAACAGCGCCACGGTGGCTGGCGGACTAGTTTTCCACACCCCCTTTGAGTGCAGACGTGGTTTGTTGTCGAGTGGAGTACTTTTTCTATTATGGGACCTAGAAAGACCCCAATACAGGCTAGTGTTCAGCCGAAGAGGACACAAAAGAAAATTACGGTTGATCAGAAGAAAGAGATCATCGAAAAACACAAGCGAGATGTGCGTTTGTGTGACTTAGCATCCCAGTACCAGTATGCTAAGTCGACGATTGCTACATGTGGCTAAGGGTGCTTCTGTGTTGTCTAAGCAACGGTCTCAGGCAATAGAAGAGGTTGAAAAACTTCTGTTGAGTTGGATTAACGAAATGCAGCTAGCAGGTGATAGTGTGAGTGAGGGTATTATCGCCGAGAAAGCACGGCAACTTTACTTGGATATCATCAAGAGGCAACTACATCAACGACCAACACAAAGGACATTATTATACAGTACAGTTTATTTCTTTAATTGCAATCCAATAGCACATTTATTATACATAAAATAAGGTATATTTGTATAGTTTTAAGGCTTATTTAGGAGGAAATTATGTTTTATAGGGACCTGGAAACGGATTATTCTAATTTTCAATGGTTTCCTATGGGAAATAAATGTTTGGCAGACGAACTTTTTGCCTTACACACACTTTCTGGGAACCAATTAAGTTCGTAAGCTGAGGTATCACTGTACGTTTGATGCATTTTCGCCAGTTGCCACCTTCTTTCCCATTCTTAAAAAGGTAGTGATTACGTACCAAATGTTTTGCCAATACAGAAATCCCCCGTTTCTCAGGGTTAATGGGGACCAGAACCCCCCGCGATAGGTGAAAATCCGTGAAGTGGGGACAATGTCTTTATGTTTAGACAATGAAGGAAGCCCCGAAACAAGTGCTGCTTTGCTGATTTCTTTCTGAGACGTGCTGCTTTTTTCGTACAAACCCAGTCTCTCTCTCTGAGTCATAATGCATTTTTTTCCACAAAACCACAAAACAAAAGCGATAAGTAAACCGTGAAAAAGTACGAGTAGTACTAGCAGTAGAAGTCATGGCAACAAAAATGTTATTTCCAGTTTTGCGTGTGTTCTTAGGCCACAACAAAGATTTACAATGAAAGATGACATAATAACCGACCATGATTCTATCTTTGGTCACGATGCGATATGAGATTTGAGTTAAGTTAAGCCATTTTCCATTAAAAACAAAAACAAAATAGTTATTTTCCAAACATTTTGATATCCCCCACATGAAAAACACATTATTTCATGTCCCCTCTTACCATGTCATTGGCCTGTTCCTCCCTTCCATGCTGGGAATTGTAATCAGACAACAGTTTCATCATCTCCAAGCCATCCAGGTGTTCACTACGGTCGAAGTCATACAGACGAAAAAGGTAGAACACCTCTGACCAAACAATGGGAATGATCAGTTAGGTTGATGTTAAACTCATCATTTTAAATATCTAGCTTGGTATATTTTTCTTAGCCATGTGAAAATTGACATTAACTTTGTGCTGACATTTACCTTGATCTCGCGAGTTGATCTGAATATCATCTTTTCTTGTTAATTCAATGTAACGATGCAGTAACCTGAAAGGGAGACACACACACGCACGCACGCACGCACGCACACACACACACACACACACACACACACACACACACACACATTTTACACACGTAAATCACCGGCTTGAAATATAAATTATGCAACACACTCACTACGGTTTTGTATGTGGTACAATGTGTGACCCATATGTGATGCAACCAATCAGGCCATGAAAAATAAATGACCTTCACCGGACACTTCATTAGGTACAGCGGCACGATGACAAAAACAAATAGGAATGTGTATTTTAAGAAATGTGCAATCATCTTACGTAAGACTTAAGATAGATAACAACATGGTGGTAAATATAACAACCATCAATTTATTTTGTGCGATCAACCCTCAATGGGTAGCCAGTCATTCGGAGAGCACATAATAATAAAATATCCTTGCAATTTCCCTCGCAAACAAGATTGGATGAATATATTGTATGTTGCAACACGAATCCCACATGATTGCACATGTAATCTTATCATTGTAGGACACAACGTTGGAACAACACAGCAGCTAAAGTCGACAATGATCAGTCCATAGTGTCTTGGCCCAACGTACTAAAATACTGATACATTTTGTACACTAGCGATGTGTTGTGTTGTGTTGTGTTGTATCAATCACCTCCGTTCCTCCTCTCCTGAACCAAAAGGATTGGTCAGCACTTTGGAATCAGGGAGATAATTTTCTGTATCCTCTCTTTGGATATGTTGAAAAGTTGAAAATGCACACAAGAGCAGTTGAAAATTTACATCATGTAATGTGATACCACCATGCAAATAAATGCAAAACATCCACATCACCGACATTATAGAGTTGAAAAACATGCCCACAGAAACCAGAGTAAACATGGGGTTTACCTTTGAGGTGCAGTCTGGGATAGGTGAACGTGCAGGACCAGAGCCAGAACCAGAACTGACGGGACTAGTCTGTTCAGATCCATGATTAAGCCTAAACAAACACGCTTATAAATAATTAGACATGATGTTGCCATATTGGAATGATGAAACAACGTGTTTTTTTTCAGAAACAGTAACCCCACAAAGCAAGTTTTTAATGTTACATTACTTTACTGTTTTAATGCAGTTTTGAAATTTTTGGCTATGGGACACTCAAAATTGTTCCTTGTTGTGCTTGTGAGTGATGATGGTTGTTCGTCTATGTGTGCCCTGAGGTTGGCTGGCAGGTAACCAATCTGAAATGAAACCATCTACTACAGATATACACGTTGAGCACTGTATGAAACAAACCAGTCTTAATAAAGGACACCTATTTAGAGGTCATTATTCCACTAGCATGTGTTCAAATGTTAAGCCACTTGTGTTCGATTGGGATGAAGTCTGATTAAGGTCACTCAATTCAAAATTCACTGTACCAAAATGTAACAAGGAGTAAAATAAACCACGATGGAGGTGGAGCAGTGTGTCGTTACTACACTTTTTTCCATGGAGAGCACATTTGTTGTTATCCTTCTCTTGTATTGGATCGCAATAGATCAATAGATGTTGTGACCACCAGTGAGTATCCATGACTATTCAAAGTCGGTTCCAATATTCGATTGTGTCTCAAGATAAAACAATAAGCGTGAACGCCGATTAACGCTGTGCATGTTTGTAAAATATACGTGCATTGGAATGAATTGACAGCTAGCGTGCAGTCCAGAGGACGCGCACAACACGTAAACCCACGCATAGCAACGTACCTATCACCGCAGATGAAATGAGCACACAGCGAAGGTAAAAGGTGAGATATTGCTGAGGTGGCAAGGCGTTCAATTATCAGTAGTGTGTGCGCCTCCTACTGCAGTTGGTATGTGAACGCGCCGGGGGCTCTGCACTGCGCCAGGCGCGCGCTTTCAACAGCCACGGAAAGGAAAAGTGAGTGTCTCGGCGGCCACGTGGAAGATCCAGGCTGCGCACACACACGCACAGCTTGCGTGTCTCGGCCACGTCCACAGCGAGATCCAGCGAGTTTCATTTGGCGTCGACACCAAGCCTGGATTTCGTTTCATTGCGTGTGGGACACCAGGGTTCCGCCCATAGATGTTTGAGTTTTTGGGAGCTGAGCATTTGAACTTATTTTTAATTTACTGCATTGTACATGCGCGTGCGCGCTTACACGCGCGCGCACGTACAGCACGCACAAAACAGAGCTTTGGTGGGCTACTTCAGTTTAGAACTCTTCTTTTGACCTAATAAACATTTCACAAAGCATCGACCAATATGTTGTCAGACGAGCAAAAATGAACTTTACTTAAATGGGTTTGGATTAACCTTTATCCAATTTAAATAAAGTTCATTTTAGTTTGTCTGACAACATATTCGTCGTAATGGTTGTTTAATTAAACGTTCAAGATGATTTTTGGATCTTGTTTATTCTGTTAGATATTCGTCTACTTGGCTGTGGTTGGATTTGATTTGGATTTGCCTTTATTAGTCTCGCAGTGGAGACATTTACATTTCACAGCAGCATGAGCTCGTTGTGTTTTGAGTGTGTGTGTGTGTGTGTGTGTGCGTGTGTGTGTGTGTGCGTGCGTGCGTGCGTGTGTGTGTGTGTGTGTGTGTGTGTGTGTGTGTGTGTGTGTGTGTGTGTGGACGTAAAGTATAAATTATTTTAGTCGAAAGAATTTATCAATTTTCAAAGGGTCATTGCATCCTACTAATAACCACTGGAGGGCGACAGACTAAAAAGTAAAACAATTTCCCATTTTTTTCCTTTCGGCTTTTCCCTTCAAGGGGTCGCCACAGCGAATCAGTGTCCTCCATCTTTAGAGGTTTGATTCCCAAATAATGTACAGTATTTAGACTCTATTTAACTAAGGTTTTCAAAAACCGAACTGGTCTTAATTCAACAACCAACTTGAAATATTTTATAATACACTCTCTATCGAAAGCAGTGAAATAAAAATGAATCAATAAATAGATTATGCATTTGTCCAAGCTCTCTTCCTCGTGTCAAGTTACAGTATACCGCAAATAGAAACATTAAAAAAATAATATTGAAAGGGACTTTGGTATAGCATGATAACACAACAATACAAAGCAGGTACTTCGGCAAAGACAAAACTTGCACTTGCACTTGTACACTTGTGGTTACAGTGTGATAACTCCTCATTATGTCACAGCTGGATGGTGTACGAGCATCCCACTGAAGATGCTGAGTTGGAGCTTCATGAGTGTGCATGCGTGTTTTAATGAGGCAGAAAACGAGACAGTTAGACTCAGAATACAAAGTTCTGTGGTTCATAATAGACGGGGTGTCCTTAAGCAAGATACTGAACCCCCCCAGTTGCTTCTGATGCGTTGTCATCAATAGGTGATTGGACAAACAGCGCAAACCACTTTAAGCATCCTGGGTCGAAATGGGATTCTTATTCATTCTGTGTTTTAGTGTCCAGAACATTTTCAGAGTCAGTTCGCCCCCAGGGAGTAGATGAATAGAAGACCCGTTGTAATAAGAGCTTACAAGTGATTAGACATTATGATTTCCTGGAAATGGCGTCCAAGTGATTATTTGAAAAATTGAATGCTTGAAAAGACTGATGGGAATGAAGTTGTACCGTATCCTGATACAGTAAAGTCTCGTAATATCGATATCGGATATATCGATAGTCCCGGTTATATCGATACTATTTCTATGCACGCATGGAGAAAATTACATGCAAACAGGGTCGGATATATCGATAGTCCCGGTTATATCGATATTTTTTCGGACTCCCTTGAATATCGATATAACGAGACTTTACTGTATTTAAACAGCGTGTAAATGTCACAATTTGCAAGGTAGTGGTGGTGGTGGCCCCCAAAAATGCAGACAGGAGGGAGGAGCAGGGTGTATTTGACAAATTTTAGTAAATAAAGTCAGCAGGAACAAAATCGCAAACAGTCAGCCAAACAAAAAGGTTCAAAGTAACAAACAAAACAATGATTAAAACATGACTAAAAACAAAGCAAACCAAACAAGATGACCTAAACCTGACAGGATGAAACAAACAACGACCGACACTGAATGGCCGTGCCGCAAGTCCTTTTAACTGCCACTGATCAAAACCACCACCTGTGCAGCTGCAGGCGGGGCCCAACAGTGCCACCAGTTGGTCGCGAACCGAAACGTGACAGAGAAAGGATGACATCCTCAATTAATAACAATAACATCATTTTACGGGTCATTTTAACAAGTCAATCATTTGGTGTTCATCCAAGCGGCAAGCCATTCTCAAGTTGACCGTTCAAAAAGGTCAATGACCCCGTGTCCTGTTGTTATGAACCGCGTGATGTTACTGTTTTGTCAATCTAACTCCACTTTACACGTGACACAATTAACAGCTGTGGACTCAATGTATTATTTTGCAAGCTGCATTCACTTCCCAGCACCATGTCACGCAATTTCGGGACTTTGTTTGTTTTTAGCATAGCCCATGTGCATTCACGTGCATGCTCACTCACACACACACACACACACACACACACACACACACACACACACACACACACACACACACACACACACACACACACACACACACACACACACACGCACACACACACACACACACACACACACACACACACGCGCACACACGCACGCACGCGCGCGCACACACACACAGACACGCACACGCACACCCGCACGCACACACACACACGCACACACATGCACACACACACACACGCGCGCGCACACACGCACGCACGCACACACACACACACAAACGCACACACTCAACCGCAGGTCCCATTCGGAAGACCCTCCACCTTCACTAAGTTACATAATGCAGGGATTAACTTGTACTATTTTATGGGCCCCGACAGTCCAAACCATGAAAGCTATTTTTAGGCCCGGACCCCAATATAATATCAACACATTATCTGGTATATAATGGCTGAATTAACAGCGATATGTGCACCGGGGGCCCCTCATAAGAACACTAACACACAGGCCCTTTCAACGCTTTGTGACCAGCACCCTTTTTTAAACCCTATTAAGTATTGCACTTCATCTTAAAGGACAACCGACGATTCCGGACAAGTTGTGTCCATAATTTGTAAAATGGCTTGAAATGACTTCTACTGAGCGTATTTTACAAAGATTCCACCGCATATAGCTATATTATACGTTTTAAGACTCACGCTGAATATTCAGGAAGTCTTGTTTTTGAGTTGGTGACAATTCCTGACGTGACGTCACGGAAGGAACACCCCTGACCGAGAGAGGACAGCTAATCACAAAGGTAAATAAAACGACTTTATTATACTGTATAATACAGTTTATTTCTTTAATTACAATACAATAGCACATTTATTACCTATAAAATAAGGCATATTTGGTTTAGTTTTAAGGCTTAGTTAGCAGAAAATTATGTTTTATAATTATTATTATTATATACCAGATAATGTGTTGATATTATATTGGGGTCCGGGCCTAAAAATAGCTTTCATGGTTTGGACTGTCCTGGAAACCGATTATTCTAATTTTTAATGGTTTCTTATGGGAAATTAATGTTTGGAAGACACACTTTTCGCCTTACACACACTTTCTTTGTAAGCAGAGGTATCACTGTATTTTTTCATTACAAAAATCACTCGATGATCAGCATGATCAATCTAGTTTGTGCTAGTTTTATACAGTTTCAGACTGGCATGAATCAGATGGACATCACACGCACACACACACACACACACACACACACACACACACACACACACACACACACTCACACAAACGCACAAATGCCAGGCATTTCTATACACTTGAGTTTGTTTGAACTACAGTAGTTGCCGTCACATTCCACAAGCCTATTATTATGAGTTTCTGGTCATTACAACTGGACAGTCAGGAAGCACTAATTGTGTTGCAGTACAATACATTGCGCACACACACACTCACACACACACACACACACGAATGCAGACGAGCACACACACACACACACACATACACACAAAAAAGTCGCAAAGCAGTACGCTATTGCCATAGAGAGGATGTTTCTCTTGCACTCTAGCCACACGACTGTACTTCTTGTACAACACATACTGAGAGGGCAGTTCCGCTTCATCACAGGCGACTAATTGCAGCTCAGCATGTTGCCATCACCGTAAGAACCAGACTCCAATGGTCATCAGCCCACAGGTATTTGTGGGCACTTATTTTAAGCACACAGGATCACTAGTCCCTACCTAAGCGTGACATTTTTGTGATAAGAAGGCCCAAGAAAAGTTCGATAGAAGAGTCTATCTGGTTTTTTATGCAAGGAGAATCAACATTCTGAAATATAAATTGGTCCCTGTGGCCCATGTCCATCTCATGCTGTAGACTTGGGCCTCCTGGCTCCTTAACTAAAGTCAACAGTCTCAAATTTTGGTCTTAAACTGGACAGTGATTTTAAACTTGATTGACAAATTGGTGCTGTCGTTAAATCCAGCTTCGTCCATTTTAGACAACTGGCTAAAATAAAATCTCTCCTTTCTCATGAGCACCTTGAAGCAGTAATTCATGCCTTTGTCACATCTCGGCTCGATGACTGTAATGCGCTTTACTTTGGAGTCAACCAATCCACCATGAAGCGTCTCCAGCTGGTCTAGAATGCTGCTGCTCGGCTCTTGACTGGTACTCTTAAGAGGGAGCACATAACTCCTACTCTGGCCCCTTCACTGGCTCCCTAAAAATTTCCCACTGGCACCCGTCACTTATACTCTTTGGCTTTCTACTCAGCGTGATTCCGACTTTGGCTTTACTCCCCGGTGCTTTCTACTATCTTTGTGACTACTTTATTTCCTGTATATGAAGGTTGTCCATGTTAAGCGCTTAGTTACAGCTTCAGCTGTTGTTAAAGCGCTATATAAATCAATATGCATTGTATTGTATTGTATAAATTAATTGATGAGTCCGCCCCAAAATTTTAACTCCCTTGTGGTGATCCTGGAACAAAAAAAAACTGTTTAAAATGTTTAAACATTTAACTGCCTCTGTCATACTTGTGTCTTTTGGTGAGAAGATTAGATTAAATATATAAAGAAAATTTGTTGGACTCGTTTATGTAAAAATAGCCGATTTTAAATTTCAGCATTGGGCCCCTTCCACAGAAATGAGTCAACCTTGCTTTTTGTTTTATTAGCATGACTAAAATTATTTGACATGATATTTGGTGTTTTGGCTCACTGTGATTACGTATCACAATTCAAAATTTATGACGCATTGAATTGCCTGCGATGTTGACAAAAAAGAAAAAAAAACCAGAAACTTGGGGCACCCTGTACTGTACATCATGGGTGTCAGTCATTTTTTTTGCCGCGGGCCATATTGTAGTTATGGTTTCCTCTCGAGGGCCGTTATGAATTTGGGGAAGTCATTAGAATGTTTAATCCCCTCCTCATATTACATATTGAGCACACAACAAATTAACAATGTTAAAATGAATGTCTAAATTTTAACCGTCAAATTTGGTCTAGCTGAGGTATATGAGACATAATGGTTTCTTCTCTGACCTCATTTTTTAATATAATCACGTGTGCTTCTAAATACCAGCAAAGATGAATTTAAGTAGGTTGAAAATCTACAAAATCATTAATAACCAGTTTTTTTGAGGGGGAGGGGTACATTAAAAACAACATCGTTTTTGAAAACAACATCACAACCATTTTCTAAGCTTTCTAATGTACTTTTGCATGTTTGAAATGTGGTTTATTTAAAAAAAAATATATCTCTCTGTCTCTTTTCTCTTTTTTACCTGCAATGTTTGGCATCCATTTCAAATGTTTAGTAGCCTGCTGAGCTGGCGTTGCCATCCTCATAATGGCCGTCCCATTTGGCTCTGTTGACACCTTGCTGCTTTGTCTAATGTTGATGAGAAATTAATAGCAGTTGCTGGCTCCTACGCACACAAAATAATAATTACATGTCAATTTCTACAACCAAAGATAGGCACGTGTGGGTCGATGTGTGTCACAGTTTGCTGTGCGCATGTCTATTGTGTTTGTGGTAAAAAGACAGCGTGGCTGTGTGGCTGGCTCCTTAATGAAGAAATCACTTCAGCCCCTATGTCAGTGCATTCTTAATACTGGCCACAAGAGGGAGACGGTAATGGTTTGACAGCTAAAACACTTCTCCGTGAGGAAACTAATTCAGTGTAATAATAATAATAATAATAATAATAATAATAATAATAATAATAATAATAATAATAATAATAATAATAATAATAAAAGTAAAAGTAAAAGTATGTGATGTAAAAGTAATTGATTTCAAGTGCCTTTCGACGCTCTCAAGGACACTTTACAATATATACATAAATAAAACCACAGAAGAAATTATAAATAAGAACAAGAGCTCAAACTATCCAGAGTAGAACTATAAATTGCGTTATTTCCTACAATGTCAGTCTTATTAGGGATAAGAGTGAATTTTAACATGTCCAAGCAGATTTTGGGGCAAGCGGCAAGACTCTCTCTCTTGTGATTGCACAAGCGTGTACAGTACTGTACGTACACCCAATTACTGTATGTTTGAGGACGCAGGTGTTTTCGGTTTACCAATCAAATTCAAACTCCTCTTAAAGGGGAGTGGCCATTTCTATTTCTCGTAGACTTTCCCTGACATTGATGTAATGTATTTTTAAAGCAGAAGTCATGGTCAAGCAGCTTGCACAGTGTTAGAGCGATCTCATTGTTTAAAGCTACCAGTAAAGAGGAAGGGCTTATCGCAAAACGTGACTATTTTAACAGGGGTGTTAATACTTTTTCTATCCACTCCAAATATGCTCCACCACATAATTTTTTTCAGCCCGCGAAAGCAAATAAAACTTGTAAAATTCCATGATGCTTGCTAAAATCTGAACCCAAATTTCATATTTTTGGATGTAAACCACAATAACAGTCATTATTCTTGACTTGAGATTTGAAAAATAGTTATTCATTAATGATTTGGTTCATGGATAAATTGTGAATAATACAATTAAAAAAACACTAAACAATAAATTTTATCTACTTGATTAAATAATAACATGATGAAAAAGAAATTATTTATTGCTAACATTTTAAAGTATTTTAATACAGCGAAATAATTGACCGAAATGTACATTTTACCTTTTTTTCTCCAAACACTTTTTTATGCAGGTCAAATCGTAGTTCCCATTTCCCTTGGGTGCCTGTTATAACTCTGAAACCATACAAAGAAGTCAAGATGGTTTTATTCCATTGTAGCGGAATTAAATGGCTTATTCGACTATGTATTCTTTAAAGGGCAACCGACGTCACTTTTTTGTTTTTTAACTGACATCAGAAAAACGTTTTATAGCATCTAAAATACCCAAAACACGCAGTATGATATTTTTAGTCAAATGCAAAACACCAATAAAAATGACTTAAAGTGTCCAAAATCTGCCAGAAAATTAAGCTGTGAATTGGGCATTTTCAGAAAGTCCCGCCCCAAGTTCGTGACGTCACGCCAAGACGTCTTGCATTGCTGGAGAATAAAAACAATGGCTTCAGATTCGGATAATATGCTTTCTTGTTACACATCCAGTTATGAATATGATTCAAATAGTTCTGAAGCGGAAAGCATACATGTTTGAAATCGATTAAAGAATTTATTCTGTGTCATTTTGAGGCAAACGGGCGGGGGGGAATGTCTCACCCAAAAAGAGGCAAGAAAATGGCCACCGAGCTGTGAGGAATGAATCAGCCCGTTTCCACAGGCTGATACATTCCTTCCATGGAGCTTGGACTCCCTCTGCTGGCGGCTTTTGGATGTAACACAAGGGTTTAAAAAAAAAACAGTACAGCAAAATACATTGACGTGATGGAAAGACGCTACAATGCGTCTTTTTTACGGTCAGGAGGTGGTCCTTTTCTGACGTCACGTGAGAACTCGTCACCAACTCAAAAACAAGACTTCCTGAATGTTCAGCGTGAGTCTTAAAACGTAAAATAAAGTCTCATTATATCGATATCGGTTATATCGATAGTACCGCTTATTACGATACTATTTCTATGAACGCAAGGAGAAAATTACATGCGCGCAGGGTCGGATATATCGATAGTCCCGGTTATATCGATATTTTTCAGACTCCCGAGAATATTGATATAACGAGACTTTACTGTATAGCTATATGCGGTGGAATCTTATTAAAATACACCCAGTAGAAGTCATTTGAAGCCATTTTACAAATTATGGACACAACTTGTCCGAAGACGTCGGTTGTCCTTTAACTTATTGTGATGATGATTTGAAAAGAAGTTGCTTGCAATATCTCTCTTGTTTATTACAGATGAAAATTTGAAAATGTTACAGATTTTTGCAAGCATTATTGAAGTGGAAGTTGTACATACGCAGTAAGTGGAAGTTTGATTTGCTATCCTGGGCCATATAAATGCGGTTCAATATGTGTGTGTGTGTGTGTGTGTGTGTGTGTGTGTGTGTGTGTGTGTGTGTGTGTGTGTGTGTGTGTGTGTGTGTGTGTGTGTGTGTGTGTGTGTGTGTGTGTGTGTGTGTGCGTGCGTGTGTGTGTGTGTGTGTGCGTGTGTGCATGTGAAGGCCAGAAGTTCACTCTTTTGTGTATGTGCATGCATGTGTGTTTCTCCACCCATCTCGCTCCCCCTCCTGCACCTCCCTATGCTTTATCCCATCCCTCCTTCGCTCAGGGAGCACACTGGAGCAGCGTGCATGCCAGAGAGCCAAACAGCATTTGTGTGGCACATGTGGAGCCCCAACCCCACTCTGCTGCTGGCCTGGCCTCAGCGGAGGAGAGACTAAAACGAGCATCATAAGGAGGAGAGGCCAAGAGGAGGAAAACATCCCCAAAACG
The DNA here is from genome assembly GCF_051943395.1 of Hippocampus bargibanti. Taxonomy (NCBI): domain Eukaryota; kingdom Metazoa; phylum Chordata; class Actinopteri; order Syngnathiformes; family Syngnathidae; genus Hippocampus; species Hippocampus bargibanti. The sequence goes on along the minus strand of NC_142736.1, from coordinate 24,767,660 downwards.
CAGTGAGGGCGTCGAATGAGGAGGAGAAGAGGAGCCCTGAGGGCATTGGATAGGCACAATCCAGGAGTGAGTAGCACTGATTGTTATACTTTTTATTTTACACATTGAAATATTCCCCAGTGGATGGAGAGATTATTTTCTAATAACATTTTAAATGTCATTAAAAATAGTGACTATGACATTTTTTTCTTTTACAAAGCAGCCATTGGTTGAATGTCTATGTTTTTACACATTTATTTCACCACTGAACCTATTGTGGACACATAAAAACACTTCAGTTAGTATGGCTGAGCAGTTGAAAGTTTGTTTAAAATGATTTAATTCATTATGTAACTTGGTAATGACTGTGTTTGTTATCCTTGAACTTTAATTGCTCTATGTACCTGAAATAACAAAAAAAAAGTTGTTGCTAGAAACTAATGGTTTCTGTAAGGTCAGAGGGGCAACTATCTTTTCTCAACGTGTGGTACGCGGGCGCCCTCTCGTGGTAGGAGGTACAAAGAAAAAAAATCAATCTTGAAAATACTGTAGAGTGGCTCATTTTCTTTTCATCCAGTTCAGTACAATTAATGTGCGCACTTGTGTACAATGCATTTATTTTTAGTTTTACAAGATTTATTGAGGTCATTTTGTCTCACACTTTAAGATGTAAAAAAATTCCCCTATGTTGTTAATTCTAATTGCGCATCATTTCACACTGTTTTACTCTAATAGGATACATACTTTCAAGGAATAAAATCTCTGTCTTCTCTTTTTATTTACACATATATGCAGTGTTTGAAACTACACAAAAAGTTACCGGACACCAGGGCAGAAAACTCTGAAAAGTTGCCTTCCCGGCCATAAAGTTGCCTGCCCGATTTTTCACAACTTGAAACACAATAAGACGACAAAAAAAAAAAAAAAACATAGTTGCAAAGTATTAATGATTGATAATCAGAATATATAACAGAACAACACTTTAAAATGAAGTAATTGATGTACCTACCACAAATGCTCCCTTGCTTAATTTGTTGTAAATATCATTTGCTGATGATTTTGCTCCAGTTGTCGTTTGTCCATACACTTCTCGGCCGGTTGCACAGTGCAATATTTGCGTTGCGTCGTCTGCTGCAAGCCACGTAAACTCCTCTTTCCACGATGCTCTCAATGTACGTTGACGTTTTGTAGCGTCATAAGTTTTGTTAGCTTCTCTTTAGTCTCTCTTCTTGGGCTGAGGTTTTGGCTTCATTCCTAACCACTTATGCATTTTTCTTGTGTTCTCTGTGTGTCTACTTTTGAAAATGATATGCAAATGCATGACTTGATAACACTCGGGAAAGTCCGGGCGCAAAGTTATTCGATGCAGGCTTCTGATTGGCCGCCGAGTATGTCAGTTGCCAAACAAACCGAAATTAAAAATTGCCAAACGAACCGAAATTTCAAACCGAATGAATATTTCGAAATCGGAATAAAGCAAACGTTTGATTTGGGAAAAAAAATCTCTCGTTTTTTTGTGTTTTTTTTTTTTTCTGGAAAAAGTTGTCAGCCACCCAGGCTTAGAGGTTCTAGAAGTTGTACGCCCGGCGTAAAAGTTACAAAAAGTTATTTCAAACACTGATATATGCCAACAGTGTTTATTTAACTTTATTATAACTGTGTTTTTTGGAGAGCCCCAAATTATTTAGGTGGTACTGTACTTGGTATAAAATGTTGGAGAATAACCATCTAAAATTATGTCACTTATGTTAACTGTACTGTCGTTATTAAAATCACCTTTTAAAAAAAGTCACTAAAACGGACAAGAGTGCGACTCGTGTTTTGCTTGTGTCAGGATTGAAAAGCCATTTCAAAGTCTTGTCAGTGATTTATTTATAAAGACTTCTAAAATTATCAACAACATGGCCTTAGCAAGTGAAGTGAGACAAGGTGGATAAAGTACAATTCCTGGCAATGTTTTTTTTCCCTCTACACTCTCGTCATCCTCATCCCCTCTGACAGTGGCAGCTCCAGACTTACTGGACCCCAAAGCGGCCACTCACAACACCAAGCCCCGCCTCTCCTTCTCCACAAAGTCCATCACGCTGACTCCACGAGAGGAGAGCGAGGTGGGAGGCCACCAAATCGCCATCATGATTTCATTCGTTACCTTCTTTCCGATGCACGTGTTGGTTGAATGACCAGCTGATGTCTTACAGGTGGTTGCCACGGTGATGAAACGGAAGACGGTGACTGCCATATTTCTTTTGATTGTCTTCTATCTGGTGATGGGAGCGGCCGTTTTCAGGTCCCTGGAACAGCCTCATGAGAGGTAAAAAAAAACATTAAAAATCAACATGCTCAAATGCATTAATATGTTTGTGCTATTAATTTGAACTATTGGCCCACGATCACACTGAATAATTTTATCTATCCATCGTTCCATCTATCTCTCTCTGTTTATTTCTTTATTTTTTAAATTCTCAGTATGGTATGGTACTTTTTCAAGAACTTAGAATTTTTGAATTCATCTTGCATTTTTGTTAAAATCTGAGTAATAGGTTGCCGTAGAACTTTGCTCTTTCCAAGAAGTCTCATAACCTTTGAGAATGGGTTAGGATATCTCAGAACTGTTTTCCACAAAATTTGTGAAAAAGGAGAGGTACTTAAAAATGAACATTCAGTGACATAATTTTCCCTCCAACTACCACAGTCAAAATACAGAGAGTATTAATCGTTGTAGCAGTATTCGTGTCCTTGCTATCCATATCCATTCCTGAAATTTGCAGTCATTTCAAATACTGACACTTCAACACAGGCACTTTGCATAGTTTTGAGGTTGAGCAAAATAAATCACATATTCTCCAACGATTAAACAAATTACATAACAATTGGATTTGGTAGCCCACAAGTGTCGATGCAAGCGAATGAGGTGACAAGTTGTGACAAATGCCGCCACCTTCTTTCTCCATCAGTGCCCAACGCTTGGCCATCTTGACTCAGAAGTTGGACTTTCTGGCCAAACACTCCTGCGTCAACCACAGTCATCTGGAGGATCTGGTTAAGGTGAAATAGATTGATATGTGACGATATGCATTGGATACAACATTTTTACTATTCAAATATGAGATGTGATATGAAAAACAATCACTTCAAAAGTGTTTCCACCATTAATGTAACCTCTAATCTTTACAATTCAATGAGAAAAAAAGTTGAATGATAATTCGGTACACTGGTAGTGTCTCTGATGTTATTTTTTTTCCTCTCTTGAAAATATATATATATATTTTTTCCTCCAATCGATTGTAGTTACTTTAAGTGTGGGTGAAGTTTTTAACTGGTTTTATATCGGTGTCATTTCCTGAGATCACAGTAAACAACAGAACAAAATGTGCCGACTTCTAATTCTATGTCCACTCTGTGTTGTTGCCGGAGTTTTCTCAGCACCCTGGACAGCGCATTTTCATTCAATCTTGGAAGGAAAAAACGCCAATTTATCCAGGGTTTCAGATTTTAGACAATTTAAAAAAACTTCTTCAGCCTCTTGCAGGTGTAAAAATAAGTTATGACCTGAACAGTGGAATTAAAAAAAAAAATAACAACGTAAGACATCAGCTGGTCATTCAACCAACACGTGCATCGGAAAGAAGGTAACGAATGAAATCATGATGGCGATTTGGTGGCCTCCCACCTCGCTCTCCTCTCGTGGAGTCAGCGTGATGGACTTTGTGGAGAAGGAGAGGCGGGGCTTGGTGTTGTGAGTGGCCGCTTTGGGGTCCAGTAAGTCTGGAGCTGCCACTGTCAGACTGAGAGCTTACACAGACGAACTCATTTAAGAGCATTCTCAATGCATTTTTAGGATACATTTACTTCTTTTTTATGTATTTATGTATGTATTTGTTTATTTGTTTACAGAATTTATTTATGAGAGTTCAAGTTTCATTTGCCTCTCCTTGTTCCTCCAGCAAGTTGTGGCAGCCATCCGCTCAGGAGTGAACCCTGCCGGCACGCTCACCAATCCCAGCAGCCTGTGGGACCTGAGCTCCGCCTTCTTTTTCGCCGGGACTGTCATCACCACCATTGGTAGGATCACACGCACGAACACGCACACACATAAACGATGTGTGATTCGTGTACACGTGAGTGTGGTTTTGCATGTTTTTTTCATCAATTTAACTGGCGCAGTTAAAATGCTTCTAATGAAGTGACAAAACTGAGTTTCTTACATGATGACATGTCAGATTGCCATCCATCATGGTTGAAGTCTAAATATTGAACTGTGCTAGACACATGTAGCGTGTGTGTGTGTGTGTGTGTGTGTGTGTGTGTGTGTGTGTGTGTGTGTGTGTGTGTGTGTGTGTGTGTGTGTGTGTGTGTGTGTGTGTGTGTGTGTGTGTGTGTGTGTGTGTGTGTGCACTCCCCAACTGGGCTGTTATGTAACACTTTAAGGTTGTTGCTTTTGTCATCGATCTTACATCTGCCTCCTGCAAGTAATCAAACTAGTCCACCTTGGCGCTCTGGCGACCATACGTTTCGTCTTTGTGTGTGTACACGATATGCTTTTAGTCCCTGCTGTCACCCCATGCTATTCTCTGTGAACTCTTCAGTTTTCTTTTGCGGCTGCTGATTGCAATGCAATTACGACATGTCAATGTAATTACGACATTGCAAGGACAATGACGGTTGTTCCACTTATTGACTCGCTTCCTCCACTTTCGTTCGTTTTCATTGAAGGACATTTGGCGCAAACGTCTGCCGCCACCGTTTCAATGTGTAGTTGCTGATTTTTTTGAATGTGTCTGAATGTTGTAATTTGCTGTATATCCAAGAATGAGTACATCAGAAGTTGAGGATGAACCATTTAAAAAAAGGACATTTGATTGAGCATTTATTCTATATCTTGCCACTCCTGTAAATTAAGATGGTTCTGAAATTTTTTTATGTTTCCTGTCGACACAATATTTTTTTTTGTGCTATCCGTTGTTCTTCATGTTGTGGGCTGAAATGCATCTGTATTATTTTTACAGTTTGTCTATAAAGACTGGCGGGAAAAAAATAAGCGCTTTAAATGCTATAAAAACCTACCTGTGTTTTTCAGAATCAGAATTGTTTCCGGTACAACACGCTGCACTGGTATCATCATAAAAAATACATTACAAATAAGTATGGAGGACACTAATAAAGACTAATCTAATCTAATCCCTTAATGTCAGTGGTACCTCTCAGGAACAGCTGTGAGACAATTTGCCAAGTAGTATGCCACAATTATTATAATGAGATGCTGTTCCACAGGATTGTGCAAAATTGCCAAGAGGCACTACACAGTTAGATTTGGGTTACTGTTTAGAGAGTTAATGGCTTGGGGGAAGAAGCTGTTTAAATGTCTGCTGGATTTGGTGCGCATGGATCGGTAGCGCCTGCCTGAGGGGAGTGGCTGGAAAAGGTGGTGGGCATGGTGCGGAGGGTCCGGCCAGATATTGTGTTCCCTTGTCTTGATTCTTGCAGCGTGCAAGACCTCAAGAGTGGGTAGGGCAGTGCCAATGATTTTGTTCCGCCGTCCTAACTGTCCGTTGAAGTCGGATTTTGTCCATTTTATGGCGGCCCTGAACCAGAGTATTTGTTAATCCCTCTTGCATTTTTGTGAAAAAATACAACCAGTTCAAAACTTTATCCACACCTAAAGTGACCTTTAGCAACTACAATCGATTGGGGAAAATGTATATATTGTACTATATTTTCAAACAGAGTATTTCTGTACTGCGTATTTCACATAACACCTGTTCTAATGTATCGTGAGCCAAAATTACTGGAATATAAGGCGCACCGTCAATGAATGAACATTTTTGCATCCAATGTGCCATATGCAAGGCGCATTGGATTTCAAATGGAGGTGCATGGTCAGATTTTGATAAAAACAATTAAGACTTTTGGGTGTGTCTTATGTTGCGAAAAATACGGTACTCGTGGGCATTTTGGTGCTCATGATAGGGTCATGTGACATGATATCAGTCTATTGTTTCAAGTGTCACGTTGGTATTGTGCAGACGTCAAGTAGGACACAGTTACGCCTCATTGGTTGTCCTCCTATGATTCCCAAGTTGTCCTACACTTGTGTAGAAAAGACATGACACAAAAAACACGTTGATAGAGAATAGATAGAATAGAAGTATATTTTCATGCTTGGAAGGCCCACAATGGAAGCACAGAAGGTGCCTGAGGTGAATAAACACAGCCTGTTAAACTGTCATCTTAATGAAGGAGATCTGGCCTTTGACTAATTTATGATTTAGTAAACTCATTCACAGGAAGAAGTCATTAGCCAGGTTACAAATGTATCAGTTTATAGAAAGGCAACCAATTAAAAATCTATGTTCTGTTGTTTTATAGTTGTTGGTGCTTGGGACGTCCATGGGTGTTGTATTCAAATCAAGAAAACTACGTTCGACTAATGTCTCACTTAAATTTGCATCTACTCTCAATAAATAGCTTGGCAGAGGGCTGCAGAAGTTGGGCTTCGGTCATGAATGGCTGTGTCCCCTGCCGGCAGTAAAAGACAATCTTCCTGTTTGAGCCTTTGTTCACAGTGTCTGACCAAAAATCTCTGACACACGTCCATGCATTGGTAACAACTACCTTGTTGGAGGTATCAGTTAAACGTAGTCCAAAGTCTACTCTCCGTTTTCTGTGCAGGCTTCGGGAATATCTCACCTCACACAGAGGGCGGGAGAATCTTTTGCATCGTCTACGCTCTGCTGGGCATCCCACTCTTCGGTTTCCTTCTGGCCGGCGTAGGCGACCAGCTGGGTACCATCTTTGCAAAGATCATCGCTAGAGTGGAGAAGATGTTTGTGGTGAGTGCAGGTGAACAAGCTTACGCCAATAACAGTCTGCACATGTCGACAAAAGGTGCTTTAAATAATTTACTCAAAAGCACTCCGGACAGCAATGCTATCACGTCACGCCAAGGCTTTTCAGTTACCAGACGGACGATTTTGATATTTGGCTAAACGCGATTCCGGCTTTCCTGTAATGGAATTTGCATGTGCTTGTGTGAGTTTCCTGCGGCTACTTCAGTTTCACCACACGCTCCCAAAACATGTGTGATTGTCATATGAATTCAAATCTATTAGCATAACGTGTGCTTGCGCTCACCATGTGTGCGCTCCGTGCAGCACTGGGACATCAGCCAGACGAAGATCCGAGTCATATCTACGTTGCTGTTTGTTCTCTTTGGCTGCTTGCTCTTCGTGGCGCTGCCGGCGGCCATCTTTCAACACATTGAGGGCTGGTCAGCGCTCGAGTCGCTTTACTTTGTGGTCATCACTTTGACCACCATCGGCTTCGGGGACTTTGTTGCAGGTAAAACGAGTTCAAAACAACGAGGCTGAGAAAAAAAGACTTTGTGCTTGGCTCATGTGTGGTTCTGTGAATGTTTTTACCTCTGCTTCCAGGGGGGTCAGAAATCGAGTACTTGGACTACTACAAACCAGTAGTTTGGTTCTGGATTTTGATTGGATTGGCCTACTTTGCCGCCATCCTCAGCATGATTGGAGACTGGTTAAGAGTCATTTCGAGGAGGACCAAAGAAGAGGTTTAGTTCTCATTATTTTCAACACACATGTGCTGTGCAGGGTAAAATGGTCCACCTCACAATTGTTGGGTTGAGGGTTTGAATCTCACCTGTGTGGAGATTGCATGTTTTCCCAACATTTGAATTGGTTTTCTCATATTAAAAAAAAGAAAAATGCATTTTAGGTTAATTGCATACTCAAAGTAATCTTGAAAGGACAACCGACGTCTCTGGACAAGTTGTGTCCATAATTTGTAAAATGGCTTCGAATGACTTTTACCGAGCGTATTTTACTAAGATTCCACCGCATATATCTATATTTTATGTTTTAAGACTCACGCTGAATATTCAGGAAGTCTTGTGTTTGAGTTGGTGACGAGTCCGTATGTGACGTCACTAAAGGAACGCCCCCTGACCGAAAAAAAGACATTGTAGCAGTCCTTCCATCACGTCAATGTATTTTGCTGTACTTGTTTGGTCTGAAAACCTCGTGTTGCACGTTTGCCGATCCAGTTCAGTGTTGACTCCTTCTTCTTGCTTCAAGTCAGCTGGGATGGGCTCCAGCTCAACTGGTATCTTAATGAGTGCTTATGCCCAACTTAGACTTGCCAGTAGCAGTAATATTTAGTGTCGAATTTTGAGAACCACTGACTGGGAGACAAAATACGTCTTTGATCAGTACAGTTGCCACATTGAAGCGTGTAGCCCGCACATGCGACTTTCGTCATCACTGTTATAGAATATTATGTGATATGATACACACTCTTCTCAGTGCAGTGACGTTTACTGTACATGAGCACTTGTTCGTTTCTAAGCGCGACGCCAGGTCCCAGCAGACTTTTGTCACCCTCCTAACTTTATTTCAATGATGAAATGTTTCTCTGATTCAATTGACTTTATGCAACTGAAATACACCTGCAGGGTATTAGTGTGAGTCTCTGCAGAGACGGTTTGCATAAAGTATGACCAAGGTCTCATCTGGACATGCATCCTGACTCATTGCTGCTCTAAATATAACACAATATATGAAAATGAGTGTAAATTTCCCCGGAAGGGAAATACCTTTCAAAGGAGTCCGAATATCAGATGAAGGTAGAAAGTTTTCTTGAATTCATATATTTGACCATAAATTGATGTTAGATTTAGATTTTGGGTTGGTAACAGTGGGGTTATTTAGCAATATATATATATATATATATATATAATTGGGAATCACTCCCAATCTCCTAAATATGATTGCCTAAATTCACTGTTTTTATATTTATTGCTTTTTTCCCCACCCCTGAAATTATTCTTAGGCTTCTGATTGGCTAAAATGATGTCACAATTAATGGTTCAAAATGAGAAAACCTTTAATCGTCCCACAATGGGGAAATTTAATAATAGTTAACCGTGCCCACTGCAGCCGCCGCATATATTTTGAAAGCTATGGTTTACTACAATACAATACTATACAAAAGAACAGTGGCGGGCCATGGATTTCATCGCTAGGCCTTCAGTAGTGCTACGTCTGAATGAATCCAGATTGAAAACAGTGTGGTGTGATTTACTACAAGTCCACTAGAGGCTACCATTCACCGGGAAATAGCTGACCGACCTTTCTTAATGATGTCCATTTTTTCTTGAAATGGTCTTTAACAGTAAATCTCCAACCAAATCCATTTCTTCTCCTCCTTCAGCCATTGTGGGTTGAAAAAACTGCTATTAAATCAACACACTATATTTGCTTATGCAGCTCGCTACCGATACAGTGTGCTAGCTCTGGCCAGTATGCTCTTGCAGAAAGTGATACTATGATTGACTGGTGACTAGCCAATCATAGTTTGCGAAAACTCTGACGGAATCTGATTGGTTAAAGCCAGACAATCGTTACAGCAACGGACTCATCCAAAACACATTTAATGACAGGGCCCACAGAACTGATTGTGAAGGCGTACATTTCTGACCCTGGTCACAAATGATGGCTAAAATGTGATTGCTGAAATTTGATAGGTTAAATTGATTGGATTGGATTTGCCTTTAATAGTCTCGCAGTGGAGAAATTTACATTTCACAGCAGCAAAGTTATGAAAGAAATGCAAGTAGAAAAGCAAAACACAGGTGCTGCTGGAAAGGCAGCCACTCTCGCGGCGCCGTCTTGAAGTCAAAACAACAAAAAAAAACACTAAATAACAAATAACATGACATCACAAAGACACAGAGAGACATTCATTCTTAAGCACTTTCTGTACCCTCTTTGTTACATAAAGCAGTTCCAGATGAAAGAGGAGAGGATCAAAGCGTCTCTTCACCAGTGGATCAGGGACATCATGGTGGAATGTGCACGTCGACTACAAGCTAAATGTTGAAAGAAAACACGCAGCTGTAGCATCCATTGACGAAAAGAGATTGTCTCACATCTCCTGTCCCACATAATTCAGCTTCAATTTTATCCCGCGACAGTTCCATATACGCATCGGCGCTCTGCGCTGACGCTCCTTCCTTCTTATCGCGGGCTCCTCAAGCCATGTATCCATCCAGCCGCAGACTGTCCAACAGCACCGACCTTCCACTGAACAAAGCGGGGCTGTGAAGATGCTGCCCATTACAGGCGCCAAAAACCACAATGTCCCCTTTGGTGTCCAGCGATGACAGTCGAATGGCTCCGACATTCCTCCCATTCAAAAACAGTACTGGCATATTCATGCTGCCGAAAAGGCGCAACCGCTCAGCACAGTCTCCTCCTTGATGAATGTCGTGGTCAAAAATGCTGAAAAACAATCCGTATCCGTTCCACACGACGCACAACAACACAAAGTGACAAAAGAAAACACAAAAACAAGACAAAAACAACAAAAAAAGCAAGGCTTATCAGAGCAAAATGCGAAATGCGAAGGTTTCTTCAGCCGTCATCTGCACTTCTTTGATGGTGTCAGATGTTTCTTAGATGCTTCTCATCTAAGAGGCTTCGTCAGTGAACATTTTTTTGCTGGTAGTTTTGGCCCTATATATATATTCAAACCATCTATTTTCTTTCGCTAAGATTTTAACCTCATTGTCGTCAAATGAGTGGTTGCTAGCTTTTAGGTGCATATGAACTTCCGATTGAGGCCCACTAGTATTATCCCTGCGATGTTGATAGTCTTTTTTTTGGAGAATTTGTGTAGTCTCCCCTATGTATTGCTCTTTACAATTTTCATTTTTACAATGTATTGAATAAACTACATTACTTTGTTTTTCATTTGGCAGCCTATCTTTTGGATCCACTAATTTTTGCCTCAAACTGTTTATCGGTTTGAAATTAGTAGGCATTTTGTGTTGCCAAAGGACTCTTTGTAGTTTTTCAGAAACTCCTGCAATGTAAGGTACTGCTACTCCTCTCCTTTTTGTATCTTCACAATTGTTGGTCTCATTCCCTATTCTTTCTTTCTGACATTTGTTAAATGACCACTGAGGGTACCCACAGTTTGTGAGTGCTCTCCTGATATGTTTTGACTCCCTTTCTCTACCTTCAATGCTAGTTGGTATTAGTTTAGCCCTATGCTGGAGGGTTCTGATAACTCCTAGTTTGTGTTGTAAACGGTGGTTAGAATCGAAAAGTAAGTATTGCTCAGTGTGCGTGGTCTTCCTAAAGACTTCTGTTTTTAGCGCTCTGACCTCTTTTATAATTACTTTGCAATCCAAAAAGGCTAGTTGGTTCTCTTTAATGTCCATGCGAGTAAATTTAATATTGATGTCTACCGAGTTGAGGTGATCTGTGAAGGATTGAATTTCTTGTTTTTTGAAGTACTACAGATGACGGCTGAAAAAACCTTCTCATCGATGGACCACTCCTGTACGACTGAGAGCTTACACGGACGTATTGGTTAAATGCTTAAATACACAAACACACATCTGGAAGCAGCGTAACAGATGAAAAGTAATGAAGCTCAAAATTATTTAATCAGAATTCATGGACAAAATATGATTAATATCAGTGTGTGGGTTTGCAGGCCTTGACGGTCCGCCACTGCAATCCAATCCAATGAAAACAACATTATGAATCCTTTGTGAGTGATGATAGAATTGTTTTCTCAGCAGTCATAGACATTGACTATGAGTAAGGCTCGCTGCATTTTTGTTGACTGAAAATCTGACTGCAGCTATCTTCTCCGTTAGGTGGGAGAGATCCGTGCCCACGCAGCCGAATGGACGGCCAACGTGTCAGCAGAGCTGAAGGAAACGCGCCGACGAGTGAGTGTGGAAATCTACGACAAATTCCAACGAGCCACTTCCATTAAACGTAAACTGTCATCCGAGCTCGGTTTCAGCCCCGCTGCAGAATTTGGGCTGCCGCGAAGGACGGTATCAGCCAATCACAGCGAGGAGCGCGAGAAGAACGACAAGGATGCGAGGTTACCGGGGCTGACGCCTCAGCTAAGCCGAAACTGCGGCTTATTTATGAACGGTCTGGACCTGGAAAGAGGCGATATGGCCATTGTTGAACATGTTAAGTGAAGGGCAGTTTGTTGGATCAGGACATGCTGGAAAATGTTGTGGATTTCTTCACAACGATGGACATCCAGGTTCTCCCGTACAGATTTTTAGGTTTTCCGGGCTGGGAATTTAATGTCAATCAACAATGGGAGCAACCACTCACTTCAAAGAAGAGAAACATTTAGTGGCAGAAGACACAAGTTGCTCATTCGAGAGAAGAAAAAAAGTTGGCACATTACAATAACAAATTCCTACTTTTGGTTTTCAGAAAAAATAATTCAAACCAAAGCCTCACAACTCACCGACTTGCAAAAGCACGATTCTTAAACGTGGCCGTTCATCATGGCAAGCGATAATGAAAGTGCGTAGTACAGCGTTACCAAAATGGCAACTGTAGCCATAATAAGCTAGCATTAGCACTGTTAAAAAGCAACGTGTATTTCTTTTATAATGGGGTGTTATTTTTACAGATAGTTATAGTTTTATGTTTTACTTTGGAGAATATAAAATCAATTAAATATCAAAAAGGTGCGAATATAAAATCAATTAAATAACAAAAAGGTGCAAAATGTAACTTTTCTGCTAATTGCTAATTCCATGTTGCTTCTTAATCTTAGGTGCCTATGTTCTTCTTCTATTTCCTCGTCTTGTTGGTTTATTTGTGTTTTTGTCAAGAGGTGGATATTCAGACATAGTTTCAGAAAACCTCCCAAAACTCTTGGGAACATGTCAGCGTTTGGGGATGGTGCTGGTGGATGTTTGAGGTGAAGACGCTTGGGTTAGGTGTTAGGTTAGAAATATCACAAGCTAATATTAGCGTTAACAGTTACATTTAATCTTTGAACAATTTTGAACGGAATTAATCTATTTCCTTCAGGAGTGAATGACAAATGTTTGATACCTCGTTAGTCAAGGATTCTGTCAGTTTGTGGGAGATTTTTAAAAGTCAAATAAGGCAATTAATATTTTATTCATGTACAAGTACTGTCAGGACATACTGATAGTTTAAACAAATATGACGAAAATGCTTTTTATGTTTGTTTAATACTTTTTTTCCATTGTAAACTCAGGGGGAGTTAAGTCAAGGGTTAGGAAAGGAGAAAGTGATAAAAAAAAGGTTTTCTTAAAATATCATACCCCTTTGCAAAAAAATAGGACTTTTACTGTCATAATGCCTCTAAACGCCTTTTGATGAGTATTCAGGTTCGGGGATTATCCTTTTTTTCAAGTGACTTAGTGGTAGAATTTTTGCACCGACCACCATATGTATGATTGGCTGAAGTGTATGGCACTTGCTGAAATTAAACAATATTTTATAAAATGAGTTGTTGATGGGCTCAAAAGCTAGAACTTGCTAAGCCCCAGTTTGAGACCCAATGCCTTCATTTGCTTCCGAACAGCATCTGAAGGTAGTTTGAAAAGGAAAAATGAATAATTTGGGCATTTTATGGTTGTTTTTATTTTAACTATGATCATTTTGAGAGTTTCGTTAATGTTTTTTCTAAAGGTGTTTTTGTCGCTAACAGCTGTAGACTGTCATAATCAGAAAGACAACGTTTTGGACGCAGTCACAATTTCAGAATAACAATGTGGAATAACCTTTTGGGATTTTTGTTGTCATGCCAACACACCCGGGACTGATATTCATTATCAATCTCTCCGCTGAGCTGGAAATGAGACTGCAGAGCATGCACAAGGCACTTGGACAAATAATTAAAGCGTCACGGTGCCTTAAAAGTTGTTCATTTTGCTGAAATGTCAAATACAAGCCTCAGACGTTAACCTTTGTGCGGGGGGGGGGGGGGGGCGACTTCCCTGTCGCTGACTTTAATCATCCTGAGGTGGTTTCACACTAACGGGGTCAAAAATACACAAACGGGAGGGAGGCCTCCTCCACCTGCAGTTGAAATGCACTTTGATTAGTTTTTTTTTTACAGCAACAGCACGTAACCACATGCTCAAGTTTTCTCGGCTATGCAGTCCATCCTGTTACTGTTATTTACGTTTCTGATTTAGTTTAACACACTTTTGCCTGTGTGCTATGTTACGATAACAAACCGTTTTCCTCAGCGCGCAAATAGAAGAAACCACAAGGCTTGTTACAAATAAGGTTGATATTTTTATGTTTTACAGTTTACAACTGTATGAAGGATTATTATAGACCCGTTGAATGTTAAAAATGTTTTTTTTAAATTACACAAAAAGTTCATAAGGTTTCTTTTCTTTGTATTGTGACTGTTTTTTTCTCCATGTAAAACCTGACAATATGAATTTAATTGGAGATATTTTTTTTATTTTAATCATCTAGGTCTTATTCAATTTCTTTGTTGTTCTAGGTTAATTTTGTTTTTTGCTTTAAGTTAGAGCTCACAATTGTCTTCACGTAATATTAGTTTATTTCAAAACATTCTGAAGCTTTTTTTAAAAAATTGTGTATTATCACTTTTTGCTTTAAAGAAATAAGTATGACTTTTTAATATTAGAGAGGGTAACTTTTAGGTGTCCTGCTTCTATTGCTGTGCAAAAAAATTTAACCAATGCGTTTTTTGAGAGTTGCGCCATATGTGCCCAATGTGTGTTTTACGATTACATGATGAATTTAATGTATTTTTCTACATAGCATGTCTTTTTAAAGCATACTTCTCCTACCTTTGAATGCCACACGAATGTCTTTTAGAGTGTAAATATCATATTTGTAACAGTACAAAATATAATTTAGTTCAGCTATAGTCATGTTTGCTGTCATCCTTTCCAGTGACGTAACAAAAAAGGCTTAGCCCGCTCCCTTGTTTAATTATCGCGAGACGTTCCTGTTGATGCATTTAAACACCCCCTTGAAGCTACGTCTCTTCATACCTGTGCTCTGACCGGCACAACAACTGGTCTACAGTTAGCCCTCTAACGAATCAGCTCATATCGCCTCCCCAACAGATGTTATTAAAGTTTTGCTAACCTGATTGTATTAGTTTAGGTGAGTATAATTTGCAATAAGATAAAGACAGTAAAGATTTTCAATTTTACATGCAGGAGTGTTCAACCCATCCCTTATCTTTTAAATGAAGTTGCAGGTTCCATTCTTTTCAACACATGCAGCAACACCTAAAACCAAGCAAGATTACTGCATGCAGGTTTTTGTCCTTTCAACACAAAGTCTTTGAATGAGACATCCCTGAGGGAGGTTAAATCTGACGTAAAACACCCAAAAGCTTTTACGGAGCTTTCTTCATGACCTTTGGTCTATTCTGGGTTCCTTAGATGCAGAGTCAGCTCTTTGCTGTTATTTAAAGGAAGAAAAGAAAAAGCCTGCAGTCTGTTTACGAATGTCTCAATTACTGCGTGTGCAATTGTTTCCAGTCACGCAGACCCCCCCCCCCCCAATATAAGTTAATAAAATTAAGGTTGACCAACAGATAATCTCTTGAGACCTTGTTACCAGTGGGGTAGATTGACAAAAAAAATCTTAGAAAAAAAAAACATGCAGATAAATTGAGCAGATAACTCGAGCAAATGACTCCCCCCAATTATTCCCCCCAATCCACAGAAGAAAAAAATAGCATACCCCCCAAAAAAAACAATTATTGTATTGTGGCTAATCACAAAATTACCTCTACACATAAATCTTTATTTAATCTCTTATCTATTACCATAAAAAATCATTAATAAAATAACGCATCGGCGAGTTTTTGGACATGGGCCTAAAGCAATCTCTTTAAAATTATGAGCATGTTTAAAGAAGAAAAAGAGGTGCGTTGGCTCAATTAGGATCTTACACACTGTTGTACGTCACGTTTGTCGTGTGACGGAATTTATTAAATTGGGCAAATGGGGGTCACACTCATACAAGTAATGTCACAACGGTGTTGTTTGAAGGTGAATGAAATGTTCTAGCAGGAGATCAAGTTCTTTCTGCAGCCTGGTGTCACTTCCTGACACCGACTGCTGCTTATACAGCGTTGCCAGCCAGAGAATGGCTCAATTCATGCATAGATACTCACACAAACACGTTCGGCAGTCGGTGCCAGTCAAAACAAAGCCCTTTTCCAGTGTGCTGGACCACAGTTGGTTCTGGCACCGCGGCTTCCGTCAACAGTATCCCCCCCGCCCTCTGAGGGGTGTGTGATAAGCTCATCTGACTATCTTCATTCCCATAACTGACAGTGCACTGATCTCAAGTGCTTTCAATCGCCTGACTGCCTTAATTGTGTGTTGCCAAGATTGGCTTAAAGCGGTCATGAGGTCATGCTGATCTCATCTGATACATCAATAGCCTTTATGTCTATAAGCAGAAAAGATCAATGGGCATTGATAAGAAGATGTCTGTCACATACTACACCCACATAAAAAACAAAAAACACAAGGCCGTCAAAAGAAGCACATATTGATTGTTACCCGTTTTGAGGCCTTATAAACAGAACTAACATTACTATACAGTATGCCTATTTTGCTTGATGCAGTGTTTATTTGCATATGTTTTGTCAACCGTGGACAGTAAATCAATTTCCTTTGTTAAAGATGAAGGTAACTACTCACGCATTTGTTTTGCTTGATCAGCCTACTAAATTCACAAACTGTCACCTGACTTCTATCATTTATAAGTCAAAATTAATTCACAACTGCTAAGAATAGAATGTCACTCCACATAGTCATTGTTGTGCTTGAGGCAAAGCACAGTACCATTAGAGCTGAATGGTGAGTATAGTTTTTGCTTTTTTGAATGTTGCTGTGCCGATGACCATTTTGTGTTTGGGAGCCTTTGACTGAGTGAGTTGCTTGTTCTGTAGCCACAAAGGGACATAAGTCTTCTTGTGCCGGTTCCAAGCCCGGATAAATACAGAGGGTTGTGTCAGGAAGGGCATCCGACGTAAAAGCTTGGCCAAAACAAACATTCGGATCAAACCTCTAAAGATGGAGGACACTGATTTGCTGTGGCGACGCCTTGATGGGAAAAGCCGAAAGGAAAAGAAGATAAACACAACTAACTACTCATTGCTAATGAGCCACATACATAGATACTAGACAACATGACTATGACAATCTATTAAAGGGGAAGTATACCGTATTTTCCAGTGTATAAGGCGCACCCAAAAGCCTTCATTTTCTTCAAAAGATGACCCTGTGCCTTATACTCAGGTGTGCCTTATACGTGAAATTACATTGAGCTACCATAGGTCTCTCAACTCCAGTCAGCAACCACAGACTCCATTAACCCCTATAGAAGTAGTGCGTGGTCCATGCTGGGATATAGTGATACCTTAGCTTACACACGCATTAGCTTACGAACGTTTCACCTTACGAACATTAAATTCGCTATAATAATAATACATTTCATTTGTAAGCGCCTTTCAAAACTCTCAAGGTCACTTTACAGTCACATGATATTTTTTTCTGTGCGTGAGCAGCGGCAGCCACATGCACCAGCGTTCACTCACCCTGGAAGTAACTCAAATAGATAGAAAGCCAGCTAGATAGCTATATATAATAACATAACATGCATATGTATATATACAGTAAAGTCTCGTTATATCGATATCGGATATATCGATAGTCCCGGTTATATCGATACTATTTCTATGCACGCACGGAGAAAATGACATGCAAACAGGGTCGGATATATCGATAGTCCCTGTTATATCGATATTTTTTCGGACTCCCTTGAATATCGATATAACGAGACTTTACTGTATATATATGTATATATATATATATATATATATATATAATAAGAATATTCTTCAGTTAGTTTTTGTTCAAGACAAACTACACAAAGTTTTATGGTTGTTTCAACAAGTTTAGTAAGAAAAAAAGTGATTCACAATAATCAATGGCCCTCTACACCTGCACGTTAAGCATAAGAAACTTCCAGGCATAAAATGTTTTGTTTGAATATGCCAAAGTTATAATTAGAGAAACACATTTACCAAGTGATAAAAATAAGAAGGTGAAGAAATGCAAGCAGACACAAAAAAAAAAGACATGAAAAGGTAGCTGCCGTTAGAAGGAAGGAAGCATCTGCAACAAAAGACTTCTTGTTGTAGTTAACATCATCTATAATAATACTACAGACTGAAACAGCTTTGTTTACAATGAAATAGATACAGTGCAGGACAATGTAACAAGATGAAATTGAGAAACAGATTTAAATACCACCAGAGAAATTCGGAATGTTTTTATCACTTGTAGAAATTGTTATGCAAGATTTTACTGATATGTGGCAAAATGGTTTTTTGTGTCCCCAATGCTGCTTTTCATATATTCACCCACATTGAACCACTTAAAAATTTAAGTTAAAAACTTTACTACGACTAAAATAGTGGAGTGTCATTAGTGTAAATGTAGTCCGAGAAGCCCGTGTTGTGTTTGGGTTTACTGAACATGACAGTTGTCCCCTTGCTCTGGTGACGCGTGCGAACGAGGGGCGACCATTTCTTCGAACTTGTCAGTTGAGGAAGAAGGCACCTGGTGATGAAGAGAAACCACATGAAAGAGCAGGTAAAGGTAAAGAAGGAGGGTAGACATTTTAAGAGAAATATTATTTGGCCCCGTGTCTGAAAAGGTGACCAAATTAGAAAATCGATGCGGCCCGATTTAACTAGATTGCAGAAGTATACATAACTGATTGAAATAAGCTAAAATACATTAATTGGAGCATGGTATGTCTGAAGTGAAAAGGAAAAAAAGCATTTGAGTAAAATATTTGTTTCTAATATATAAAACAACCAATTTTAATTAAAGTCAAAGAATGTATTCATATATAAAATAAACAAACATTTTCAATTTTCTTTACTTACTACACAATCAATCCTGTGCTGTTTTGATATTGTACGGTATTACAGACAAGACAGAGAGAACAGACTCAGCACAATATTTCTTACTGGTGTCTACTTAAAGGACAACCGACGCCTCCGTACAAGTTGTGTCCATAATTTTTAAAATCTCTTCAAATGACTTCTACTGAGCGCATTTGACAAAGATTGCACCGCATATTGCTATATTTTGCTGCAACAAATTGTCACTACCCTCTGCAGACTTATTCGATTGTTTCTTAAAAAACGAGAAAGTGTTTGTTTGCTGCCTCTTTTTAATGTCTTTACTCATGTTCTCACGCTGCATATTGCAACCATCCGCCAGGTTCAATGTAAACACGGCAATGCACCATGGGTAAATGAATACACTATTTGATTATCTCTTTCGGTAGTATGGAACGGTACGGAAAAGCCCGAAATATCCTCTAGCACGACTAGCACGACAAAAAAAAAAAAACGAATGCAAGGTGATTATGGCTAAATATCAGTCAGGCAAGATGGCAGAAGACGAAATTTAAAACCTCTGAAGGAAAACGAGCAGTTTTCAATTGCTGTTTAACTAAATGTGTTTCATAGCCTATCTTAACAGAAGTATGTCATATGTGTCGCGAATCATGTAGCAATACGCGCTAATCGTAATAGATTTGCGCCGGTGATGGCATTACCAGATAAGACTTATCCTCTTCCCCTGTTTTATTTCTGTCAGTTTTCAGATCACCATCAAGCTCCAATTATTTGACATGAGATAAAATGAACGAGATGTGTTAGTTTTGTGAAAAACAAGGTGCCACCGGATATGCTCGATACCCAATATTTTGTTTTGTTTTTGGAGACAGAAAACAATCTAAAAAAGATTTTGCACAGTTGGTCTGCTGATTAATGGGAATTAAAACAAATCACCTCGCCTCCCTTGATGTAATAATATGCGTCATATTAAGATCACAGCAACTTTTAGCAACTTAGTTGCGTTTATGCTTACCTTCCTGTCATGCTGCATGGCAGCCAATCGAGGGCTGCAGCGTTTCACAGTGGTTCTCCTCATGATGAAGGGGCTGGCCTCACCCAGCGGAATGTCAGCAAAGCCTGAGAGAAACAAATAAGAACAGCACTAAATCTCCAGATGTTCATGATGCTAAAGGCGCAGGGTGTATTCATACCTCTCTGGACCAACTCTGGAAGCCCTTCAGGCCTGAACTCGCCCTCCAGTTCTGTACTCTGTTTTGGGGTGGTCACGGCGTTGGCTCTGATCTTCTTGGTGAGGTTGTGAAGAGCCTCCTGGGCGCTGTCCTTATTGCTTATGTGTTTATGACCCCTCTTCCCGGATGAGGAGCTAGGTGATGATTTCTGGGGCGTCGAAGGAGCTGAGTTCTCCGTTTGGTCATCCGTTTTTTTGGTCGAAGACCTCCTCGAGCGTCTGCGGCCGTCAGCGGTCCCGGAGTGGCCGATGTTGTCTTTGTTGGCTGGTTTGCTCGCCATCAAATATTCCAGCCTCGTCGTCAGGGTTTCATTGGCCACCTCCAGCTTGTGCACCTCCAGCATCAAGCTGCAGTATTTGTTCATGGTGTCGTCCACTTCTTTCGTCTTCCCCTCCATCAGCTGCTCAACCTCTTTCAGTTCCCCTTTGGCCTCCTCCAAAGCTCTGCTGCGTGCGTCCAGGGCTGCCTTGAGCTCCTCCACTTCTTTGCATCTTTCTTGACACGCCACTCTCGCCTCCTTAAGGGATGACTTGAGCTCCTGTACCTCCTTCTTCCTCTCTTCTGCTTCGACCTGTGATGCTTCACTGCACAGACCATCTTGGGGGAGAAATAAATATTAGGTCAACATTCAAAATGTATTGGATTATATTTGTATCTGTTGTTTACAGTGATCGTTAGTAATGGGGGATTAGACATTTCTATGTTAAGACAGTATTGTGTTCCCAAATAGTATAGCTCCATGGAATATTTGGCACAGGACAACAACATTTGTAGATATTTTTCTTTGGAAGCTCAATGGAATATGAAAAAAAAGTTTTATTTTGAAAATTAGGCATGTTTGACCCTGCCTCCACCATATTTAGCTCACGGGAGGTGGTAAACAGAGTCCTAATGGTCCAGTAACATCAAAAGTGTCTGGTTCTTCTGACCATTAAAAAGCTTTGGAACTCCATACCTTAGGCATTACCGCCATCCAAGGGAATTCAGTGCACACAACACTTAGCAATAAAATTCATGATGCACACTTTATGCTTACAGTATTTTGCATTTAAATATGTGTGGTTTAATAAAGGAGGATGAGTTGGGTGCATTTAACCAAAAATAATAACATGCAAATGTCGCTTTCACGGCAGCGATAAAAGAGCATAGGCAAAAGGAAAAACGTGGTTGATGCTTCATGTTATTTCGGACATACAGTCCGACAAATGTGAAATCAAAACAAAACCAAATACATGTTGTAATGCATGAGTTTTTGTATTTATAGTTTATCAGTAAAAGTGCAATTGTGCCTTCAGATTTTTTTAGGCTATTTTAAAATGTTGAAACATTAAAATACGATGAAAATGTTTCTTCAACCGTCACCTGTGCTGTATATATACATAGGGCCTTAAACTACCAGTAAAACTTTAGTTTGCTGACGAAGTTTCTTGGATAAGAAGCGAAACTTCCGACACCTTCAAAGAAGTACAGATGACGGCTGAAGAAACCTTTTCATCGATGGAGCACTCCTGTACGACTGAGAGCTTACACAGACATATTAAAATACGTAAAGGATTTTAAGGCCAGCGTATCGCCTCTATGAAGCATAAACATGTCAGGAATGCTCATACAAGCCGCAATGATTAACTCATTCACTGCCATTCCCAAATTTATTTGGGAATTCAAAAGTGGAGGGCCATTCCCGAATTTGTTCGGGATTTGTTTTTTCTTGCGGGCGAGTGTGTGCCGAAAAGGTGCTGGTCAGACCTCTGGCAATGTTTTTCCCTCCCACGAGGGGACAGCATTTCAAGCTCAGATAACTCCGGACCCATATAACTTAGGCATTAACTGTTTTTTTCTGATGGAAGAAGAATCTTACGTTTCTTACGCTGCATTAAATGTTTATGGAGTCCTAAAACTCAATATTCTGTGGGTCCTGCAATTTGAGTGAAAATGACAAAAACTCTGGCACTGGAGTGGACACATTTTTGCACATCGTCTGGCAGTGAATGTGTTAAGCAAAGCTGAATATATGGTCACCTTCATTGTCTTCAATATTAATTTGTACATTACTTAAAAATTAAAACTGTAACCTAATCATGGCTCTATAAGAGGAGCCGTTTGCTGGTGCGATATGCTCACAAATATATATGATGCAATTAATTGCCAAATTGGTAAGGCAAGTTGTGATTATTTAACCGACATAATAATAATTTGTAGCAGCCCAAGTGTCAAGTAAACCAACCTGAGCTGCTCAGTATGAGCATCTTCTCTTGCTCCAGCTGTTTGCAAGTCTTCATCCAAAGACTCAACGTGCTGTGAGTGGCGTCTCTCTCTTTGGACACATGAGCGAGACGAGATGAAAGCTCAGACACCTGGATGGAAAAAAGGGGGAATTGCGGGGAATTAAGAATGTGATTCAAACCACCATTTATTTGTATTGGATGAGTTTGCATTCTGTATCTTGTCTGTTTGTTTAATTTTTTTTAAAATCATGACAGTCATTTAAAATTGTGCACATACTTGCTCATTGAGCTTGGAGACAGACAGCTGCTGTGTTTCCAGCTCCTCCTCCAGCGAGACAACCGTGGATTGAAGCTTCTGTTTCTCCTCTGACAGTTTCTCCTTCTCGTCTTCAGCTTTTTGCTTCTCTTGTTCCAGTGCAGATAGAACTAAGGACAAACTATTTTTCTCTTTTTCCACCAGCGACAAGGACGTTTGAAGCGTCTTCATCTCCCCCTCCAGCCTTTGTCGGTCCGCCTCAAGTGTTTCTTTGTCCTGCTTCAGGGCAATGTTCTCCTCCTTGCTAGAATGGAGCTTCTGATTCTCCTGCTCGAGTATTAGTTTTTCATCTAGGAGTCGTCTATTTTCTCCTTGTAGCTGTTCTTTATCATCTGTCGCTTTGGCCTTCTCAATGTCTTCTTCCAAACCCTCAATGCAAGTCATCAGATTGTTTTTTTGCCTTTCCCATTCCTCTCCATTCATCTTCCACTTATCCAGCGCCTCCTGCAGATGTTGTTTCTCTTCCTCGAGCTTCTCTAGAAGACTTTTCATTCTTTCTCGCTCCCTCTCCATTTCGGCACCCTTTTCTTCAAAAGACAGCTCTCGCTGATGAGACACTTCAAGCTTCAATGTGAGGTCATCCACCAGTCTCGTCTGTTTCCCTGCTTCTTCCTTCATCTCTTTTTCCAACTCCTCCACCTTGCACCTCTGCCTCTCCTCCTCTTCTCTATGATCCATCTCTGCCCTCTCCAGGCCTCGCTCCAATTCCTCCTTGGAAGCCTTAAGCTCATCCAGCTCTCCATTTTTCATCTGGAGCTCTTGCTCCAGATGCTCCTTCTCAGATCGCAGGCTGTCCAGAGTGGCAGAAAGCTTCAGGAGCTGGTCGCTTAAACCTCTCTTTTCTTCATCCACCTGAGGGGCCAGACAAAATAGTTAAAAAAAAAAAAAAGAAACAAAAGTCAAAATAAGAAACAAAATAAGAAACAAAAATGATAGTCTGCGCCACGCCGCTTCTCAGATGATTACTTGCAATTAGGATCTATTTTGATTTATTCTTGATTCGGAGTATGTAAGTTCTGGAATTTGGACATCAGTGCTGCCGCATACAGAAACGATGACTTCCTCTTCGATTTCTGAGAGGGGATGTGAAACTGCTTTTCTGGGCCAATAATTGTAAAGGCGCTACTGAGTGAATTTTGAAGGCATTGCATTCAGGACATGGCAAAATAGTCAAATAACTTGGTGAGAATTCAGCCGTTTGTATGTCCGCCAAAAGGCTAATACAGTACTGTAATTTCTCAGAAGGTGTGAATGTGCAGCACATGTTATACTGTACCATGATCCTTTCCTCTTCCAGCTCAGCTTTCAGGGTCTCGGCCTGTATCAGATTTAAAGTCACAGGTGAGTGGTACAAATATGTCACAAACTTCGTCTTTGAGTACCATATTTTCCGGTGTATAAGGTGCACCGGAGTATAAGGCGCACCCCCAACGAATGGTGTATTTTCAGACTTGTTCCATATATAAGGCACACCTGACTATAAGGCAATGAAGGAAAAAAGTTTCAGAATCAGAAAACCTTTAATCGTCCCACAATTGGGAAATTTGCAGTCCACAGGGGATGGGGTGGTGGGTGAAAGGATAAAAAAAACAAGATACAGTATTCTAAGCATAGTAAAATGTCAGAAGACTGAGATGTATACTGTAAATGTGCAAAAATGTTTCATAAAAAACTGTACATGGTGCAAATATCAAAGAAAGGGCATATTGATATATGTAGCTGTATTGCATCAACATAAAGTGTAATATATACATATATAAAAGTTTTCCAAATATAAGGCACATCACATTTTGAGGCACTACAATTGAGGCTGTGGGTTGTGCACTACCTTCTTCTATCGGGGAATGGGAAATGAAGTCGATGGCTGCTGACAGTAGTTGCGAGACCTGTTGCGGCCCAATATTACTTCACATATAAGGTGCAGGGTCACCTTTTAAATAAAATATAGGCTTTTGGGTGCGCCTCATACACCGGAAAATACAGTATTTAAGTTCTTCCAGGTATATCTGCGAGTACCTGAAGGACAGCCTCCTCAAGGTCTTGCTCTGCATCCTCCTTCTCCCGCTGTAGAGCATCAATGCGGTCTTGCAGGGAGTCAGATTTCCTCTGAGCGGCTACGGACACACAGAGTCCCGGTCAGGCCGCTAAGCATACTGAGAAGTGTGACGACGCTGCAAAAAGGTGCTTAGACGTTACCTCTGAGAAGTTCGCTCACATGCTGCTTCTTCCTCTCGTCAGATTCGATGCGGGCACGGAGCTTTTCAATGCCGTTCCGCATCTGCTGGACCTCGTCCTTTGTGGAGTTTAGTCGAGAAGCAATTTCTCCTTTTTCAAGTAGAGAAGACTCTAAAGACTGCGTCAGCTGTCGTACTTCTCCCTCCAAAGCCTTGGCAAAGCAACAGAAAGGAATGATAGAACCATTTTTCAAAACTCAATTTATTGACACACTTTCATCATGCTTCTTATCCACCTGGATTTTGCCGATCATGGTCTCGGTGTTTTGATTGGCAAACATGTGATCTTCCTTAATCTTGTCGAGCTGTCCAATCAATTGTTGCTTTTCTGCAGTCTGCTGAGAAATGGCTTCCTCCAACACATTCATCTGCTCAAGCAGCTTGAGAAAGAAAAAAATATATATATATATGTTATAGCATCTGTCGAATAAGATTGACATCACTTGATTAACGTCCGCTGTGATTTGGACAAGCTTATTAACTCATTCATTGCCATTCCCGAATTTCTTCAGGTTTTTGTTTATCTTGACGGGACTGCCGATAAAAAAGTCCTGGCAATGTTTATTCCCTTCCACGAGGGGGCATCATTTCCCTTTTTTCAATGTTAGCCTTTTGTTACAGCTTCAGCTGTTGTTAAAGCGCTATATACAGTAAAGTCTCGTTATATTGATATCGGTTATATCGATAGTACTGCTTATTACGATACTATTTCTATGAACGCAAGGAGAAAATTTACATGCCGCAGGATCGGATATATCGATAGTCTGGTTATATCGATATTTTTTTCGACTCACGAGAATATCGATATAACGAGACTTTACTTGCATTGTATTTTGGACAGCCACACTCATTTCAAGCTCATATAAATTCAGAACCATATACTTTAGCAATTAACGCTTTTTATCCTGATAGAATAAGAAATTCCAAGGTTTCTTACGTTGCATTGAATGTTTATGCAGTCCTAAAACTCAATATTCTGTGGTTCCTGGAATTTGAATGACAATGACAAAAACCCTGGCACTGGAATTGACATTATTGCACGTCTGGTAGTGAATAAGTTAAAACACAAAATGTATTTGTGCACCTGTTGCTTCTCTGCCTTTACTTTCTCAATGCTGTCTTCGAGGGATTTGTTCTTCTGCTTTCCTGTTTGGACGTTATCGTTCAAAATCGAAATTATAGCCAAAGTGTCAGTGTTGGTGCTGTCCAATCCTTGAATTTCCTCTCGCAATTGGCCGGAAATCTGACTCAGCTGCGCTCGTGCTTCGGCGCAAGAATCCAGTTCAGACCGTAGCTGGGTTGTCTTAAAAAGAAAACAGCATATGGTACATGATCCACTGTACAAGAATGACATTAAACAGAGTAAACCTATGCTTCTCTCATGGCCCGTAATTGCATTATATTGTGCAGCAGATTCATCATTGAGCAGTAAATGAATGCCCACCTCAGCGGTCAGTGTTTCTATTTGCTGCTCCAAGCCCGAGCAAGTCCTCTTTTTAGTTTCCAGCTCATTTCTCAACTTGTTGCACTCCTCCAGAAGGGAGTCCAGCTCACACTCCATGCCAAGGATGTGTTGTTCCAGATTGGCTTTCTCGGAGCGAACCTTCTTCAACTCGCATTCCTGTTGGAGGAACTTCTCATCCCATCCACCTGCGCAGCAAAAAATATAACGCAGTGTAACACAATCACCGTTCAGGACATACATGCTTGTTCGTGAGTTATGCAAAGACAAATATTTGGCAATGTTACCATTTCAGGAGTCAAGAATTTACCTTTGGCCATTTCTAGTCCCTCCAGCATCTCCATAACATCCGCTAGCTGGCATTTAGCTGTTTGGAGCTGCAACGTCAAGGATTCTCTTTCTTCTGACAGCTGAGACAACTAGATTTAAACATATAATTGGTATCATAATTGAACAACAAACGCTAGTCCGAGACAAGGAATATATTGTTCTTTTGTTCACCTGCTCAACGAAGCTATTCTTCTCCTTCAAAGCATTGTTCAGCTTATTTGCTGCACGACGTGCTTCTTCTTCAGCCGTGTCAGCTTTCTGCTCCAGGTTTTGGACTTGCGCCTGGAGGTCTAAGGTTATCTCCTTCCTCAGTGCCAAGTCTGATGTGAGCAGGTCAATCTCGGAGAGCAGGGCATATATTGTTCTTTTGTTCACCTGCTCAACGAAGCTATTCTTCTCCTTCAAAGCATTGTTCAGCTTATTTGCTGCACGACGTGCTTCTTCTTCAGCCGTGTCAGCTTTCTGCTCCAGGTTTTGGACTTGCGCCTGGAGGTCTAAGGTTATCTCCTTCCTCAGTGCCAAGTCTGATGTGAGCAGGTCAATCTCGGAGAGCAGGGCACAGATTTCCTCTTCTCGCTTCGAGGGGTCTTTGCTGTCATCTTGTAACTTCACTGGTTCCGTATTTGCTGGATGGAATAGCAACACACAAGTTATTTGACTTTTGAATTTGCAAGGGAAAAATGTACAATGTTTGAAAGTTAAATATGATTATAAAGGCTGTGTGCAGTGAATTTAACTTATTTGCTGCCATTCCTGAATTTATTCGGGAATTGAAAAGTGTGACGTTGAGCGGCATTCCCAAATTTGTTCGGGTTTTAGTTTTTCTTGCAGAGGGTGCCAATAAAGAGCTGGTCAGACCTCTGGCAATATTTTTCCCTCCCACAAGGGGGCAGAATTTGCCTTTTGTCCATTTTAGCATGTTATTACAGCGCTATATAAATCAATATGCATGTATTGTATTGTATTTTGTACACTCCCATTTCAAGCTGAGATACCTCCAGACCCATATAACTTAGGAATTAACTCTTTTCTTTTGTGATGAAAGAAGAGGGTCTAAGGTTTCTTACGCTGTATTGAATGTTTATGTAGTCCTAAAACTCAATATTCTGTGGGTCCTGGAATTTGAGTGAAAATGACAAAAACCCTGGCACTGCAATAGACATGTTTTTGCACATCGTCTGGCAGTGAATGAGTTAATATTAGGTATGTCTAGAGAATCTAAGGAGCATATGTGTGTATTTCATTACTCACTGATTGAGTGTAACGTAGCAGCTTCATGTTCAAGGACATTGCAGGCAACACTCTCCTCCTCCTGAACCTACAAGTGGGTTAAAATTTCAATTTGTTGTCAGATACGATACAGCAACGGTATTAAAAAATATATATCAGCAATTTAGTCGGGAGAGAACTCCATCTAAAACAATTCTCTCATACCTGATCAAACACTTTCCCCTCGATGATCTGCATTGGGCGTGTAACGTCGATGCACGCATCTCTGTCTTCTTCCATATGTTCCTCGATCATATCTGGTTTGATGACATCCGGCTCGCGGATTTGTTCCATTTCACTACAAGATTCAAGATTCATTGTATTGCTCTGAAATGTGTATTTTTGAGTCGTTCAAGTGAAACATCACCATACCTTGGAGACTGATCAAGTTGAACTGAGACGTCTGCCAATTTGACTTCATTTACTGTCATTGAATTTAATTGTGGTTCCACAGAGGCTTCAATGTGGTTTGCTGTCTCCGCTGGAATTACAGATGAATCAATCTCAATCTGTTATGGTTAAAATAAAAATCTTTGATGAGATTAACATTCATTTCGAGTTGGTACTCACAAGTAATGTCTGCTTCTTCAGGCTCATCGGGGCTCAAATTTTCTTGGGGGCTCCGTTGGTCCTGCACTTGTGAGAGCTGCTGAATGAGCTGGTTTTGTTGGCCCACTTGCTCCAGCAACACATCATACTGGTGCTTGAACACACTCAGCTCTTGTTGTAAGCATGACAATTTCTGATGCAGGTCAGCCTGCTCTGTTTCAAACTGCTGGTTCCTGAAACCAGATGAAAGTGCAATGCGTATTTCAACTCATTTACTGCCATTCCCGAATTAATTTGGGAATTGAAAAGCACGAGGTGGAGCGTTATTCCCAAATTTGTTCGGGTTTTGTTTTTCTTGCAGGGGGGTGCGTTTGAAGCTTTGGTCAGACCTATGGCAATGTTTTTCTTTCCCATGAGGGGGCAGCATTTACCTTTTGTATCCACGTTCAATGCAGATAACTCTACAACCAAGTAAGCTCAAAATAAACTTTTTTTTTGATGAAAAAAGAGAGACTAAGGTTTCTTACGCAGCATTGAATGTTTATGTAGTCCTAAAACTCAATATTCTGTGGGTCCTGCAATTTGAGTGAAAATGACAAAAACCCTGGCACTGGAGTGGACACATTTTTTGCACATCATCTGGCAGTGAATGAGTTCATAGGACAAAAACAGAAGAGGAGTGTGTTGCTTTGTGTAAGCGGGTTCGGTAAATGATACAACTTCTTGATAGAGTTGAGGTTCTTTAGTAGGACTGCCGTCTTGGTTGGAGGGAGAAGGCAATTGACATGTGTGTCTCTCACAGGCTCTCATCTGACTGACTTGCAGCAGCGTGCATGCTGCTTTGGTCTATAGCCAGGCATCACTAGTCGAACAAGCAAATATGATGTGCTCATATACAGTAATTACATCTCTCTTTCTGAATTGAATTCTTTACTTTTAACAAATGTAGTGAATTTAATTATGTCAGTAATTAGCAAATTTAAACTTGAATAAAGTCTTTCCAAATTTTGCAACAATAAATGAAACATTCACATCATCTTTTCACCACATGATCACTTAGAAAAACATGTTCAATGTTTTCAATCAGTCTCTCAGGTGGTTTCACTTTCCCTGAGGATTTTCGGATAGCATGTCCTGGAATTAGAGGCTCTGTTACAGTATCTGTTCGTTGACTTGCTATGGTTGGTTCTTTAAGAAGATGTTTACTGTATGTCTTGTCGAACTTATTGTAATGTTGTCGTTTTTAAATGTCCTTTATAGTTTTCACTGTGGTTCAAGTGTTCCACAATAAACGTTTGTGACATCAGTACGAAGCGTCATCCTTGACTTGGGTAGATACAAATACGATGTGCTCATTTCATTTCAAGGAGAAACACAGATAGAGAAATAATAACGATACCTGGCTCTGTTTTCCTCAATTCGCTTTTCTCTTATTTGAAATTGATCCTTCAACAGGTGACACTCGCGTTCAGAGGACTGGAGGAGGTTTTGGAGATGTTCTTTTTCCTCTTGAAGAGAAGCCAGCTTGTTATCACGTAGTCCTATGCTTGCTAGGATCTCCTGCTTCTCCTCCATCAGCAGGACTTCACTGGACTTCAGCGCCACATTCTTCTCCATCAGTAGATCATTGCTTTCTTGCAGCTCACGTTTGTCGTCCACTGCTTGATTCAGCTTGCTTGCCAGTTCACTGAATTGAGCCTCAAGTTGAGATTTCTGCTCGCAAAGAAGATCAAGATTGGTGAGGAACTGGGCTTTCTCTTCAGTGAGCTGCAACAGTGTTGATTCTGTCGTTTCTTTCTCTGCAGCCATTTGTTGTGTCAGTGTCTCGGCTTGCTGCTTCTCCGCAGTCAAAACGTTAGCGCTGGTCTGCAGGCATTTGTTCTCTTTAGCTAACAAATCCAGTGTGATTTCCATCTGCTGCTTCTGAGCAAGCACTTCATTGATGTCAGCTTGCAGTTGCTCTTTGTCATTTTGCAATTGCTTCATGGTTGCTTCGAGGTTATTTTTCTCCTCAAGTGACGCTTTCTCTTCATCTTTTTCATCTTGAATCCTCTGAGTGAGAGTCGAAACTTGAGCTGTCAAAGTGGCGATTTCATCTTCCAACTGACTGCTTTTGACAGCGTCCGCCTCCAGGCGAGTTATTTCACAACTTCTCTCCATTAGTTCTTCTGAGGCTGTCACATACTTGGTCTCCAACATGGAGTTTTGAGACTGGACCTCCTCCAACCGTGATTCCAAAACAGAGACCTAAAAGACAGATTTAGTGAGACAATGTTTGATTGCCAAGCTTTAATTATTAGTCAGTGGCTGCGGGAGGCATAATCAATCTCAAATAAAGAAATGACCGATACCTGGGCTTTACTGTCCTCTAGTTGGATCACCATGTCAGACATGTAGCTTTTGTTCTGAGCTAATTCAGTCTCTAGTGACTGGATGGTCTCCTTAAGTGCCTCATTTTGACTTTCGTAAGAGTTGACAGTGGTCTCATTGTCTTCCAGATCCATCTGAAGCATCTCAACCTGAAACTGAATGTGAAAAACAAAACCAAATATAAACACAAGCCCGTTTTAGTGTGGTACATAGAACAATCCTATCTTTGAAGATAAAACTGACTGACACTGCCAGAGAGGTATTTAACTTTTATTTTTGTGGTATGATTATGGGTTTTAATTTCAGTTTTTATTATTTGGATTTGCCTTTATTATTGGATTTGCCTTATTGCTGGAAAGGCAGCCACTCTCGCAGCACCGTCTTCAAGTCAAAAGAACAAAAAAACAAAATAACATAACAACACAAAGACACAGAAAGTCATTCATCCTTCAGCACTTTCTGTACCCTCTTTGTTACATGAAGTTATATATACTATATATATGTCGTTATAATTTTAAATGTATTATTTCACGCTTTTACGCTGTTATTTTTTTTTTAATCACAGTGAACCCTCGTTTATGGCGGGAGATCCGTTCTAAAAATAGCCCGCGATCGGTGAAATCCGGGAAATACAATGTAGTCAAAAATCTATATATATTTTTTGAAGGAGTCTTTCTCCGAGAGAAGAACATTGTTATCTGGAGTTGTTGGCACTCTTTTTTTCGTGAATAGAGAACAGCTTTGACAGCTCATGGAGCAGAATGCATTCTGCTCCATGAGCTGTATAATCTCCATGTATAAGCTCCATGTGTTGTATAATCATAACGAAGACAATTGGAAAAAATAGAGAATAATTTTGTAATTCAAGTAGGTTATTTTACATCATGTTATAAATTAAATATCACATTTTTTTTTATAATTTTCACCAAGTATAGGAATCTTGTCATACTATTGGAAAATACACAATTGAAAAGGCCAAAAAACAACAACAACACAAGAACGAATTATTAACTCACTCACTGCCATTACGAATTTATTCAGGAATTAAAAATATGACGTAAAGCGCCATTCCCAAATTTGTTCAGGTTTCGGTTTTTCTGGCTAGGGTGCCGATAAAGCGTTGGCCAGAACTCTGGTAATGATTTTTCACTTCCACAAGGGGGCAGCATTCCACCCTTTTCCATGTTAGTGCTTTGTTCCAGCTTCAGCTGTTGTTAAAGCGCTATATAAACCAATATGTATGTATTGCATTGTATTTTGGACAGCCACCCTCATTTCAAGCTCATATATCCTCAGACCCATATAATTTAGGAATTAACTCTTTCTAACTCTGTATTGAATGTTTATGTCGTCCTAAAACTTGGAGTGACAATGACAAAAACCCTGGCACTGGAGTGGACACATTTTTGCTCGTCTGGCAGTGACTGAGTTAAAATATTTTTTTTTTTATCTACCCTTCAAAAGACTTGGCCCATCTATGCAATTTAAAATCTAAGCATCTTGCGTACAAAAGATGAGGGTGTAGATTATAAGGAGGGATTGTAAACAACCAAACCTTGATTTTGTTCATGGAAAGCATCTTCTCATTCAGGAGCTCGGCCATCTTGCCGTGTTCAACTTCTGCACTGTTCAGCTTCTCCTTCAGCCTCTTTATGCTGGTGTCTCTTTCCTCCAAGCCTTCTGAGGCTGCAGACAGCGTTACCTTCATGGTTTTTACTTCTGCTCGGATGCTACTCCACTCAGCTTTGATGGTATTTAGGGCTTTCTCTGCAGCTTCACGCTCTTCTCTGAGGCTCTTTTCCTTGTTGAGGAAACTTTGAGCTTCCAGAGCTTGACTCTCAGACAGCTTGTTCATCTTCTCCCTGAGCTCTGCTACTTCTTTTTCCAAAGCAGAATTCAAAATTACTTTCTCACTCAGGGAGTTCTCTAGGTTTGTCTTGACTTCAGTTATGGAAGAGAGGGTCTTCTCAAGTGTATCCACATGATCTTTGAGGTCAGCATGTGAGCTGTTGATTGCCTCAAGTTCACGTTTTAGCAACAAAACCTTTTCAACTGAATCTTTGCTTGCGGATAATTCTTCCTCTAAGTAAGCCATTCGCTCCTGCAGCTTGTTGACCTTCTCAGCGTGTGTATCTTTGAGAAGCTTTAAAAGAGAAATTTGGCACTTACTAGCCTCCTGCACTCAGCAAAAATATTCTCCCCCGGAATGTGATAGGACCTTACCTCTGTTTCGTTCACCATCTCTTTCACATCTTTTTCCAAGCCTTCATTTTTTTTCTCCAAAGACAAAAGCCGAGCCCTGTCTTCTCCAAGCTGCCTTTCCTTCTCCACCAATTGGGCACGTCCCTCCCGAAGCTCCTCCTCCACCTGGAACAGCTTTTGTTTATTTTCTGCATTTATCCTTTTGTGCTCGTCCTCACGCTCAGACATCTTCTTGCTTTGTTTTTGCAGCTCTGCTCCAAACTGCTCCTGGGCCTTCAGCAACTGATCCATTGAGCTGATCTGAAACATTTGGAGGTGAAATGAGGAAAACGTGAAGCGCTGTGCAACTCAAAGCACGTATACAGTCAAACTTCATTTTTTTGACCGTCAACCATTCCAGAAAGCTGTTTGAAAACTGATTTGGTCGAAAACTGAAACATTTCCCATTATAATCAATGTCTGATTTTATTTATGTTTTTAATCATGATTGAACAGTACAAACACGCCTGCTCACAATGGAACGCTACACATGGAAAATGCGTTGAGGAAGCGGAAGGGAGTTGAGTGGTCCATTCAGGTGCGCTCAGTTTGGTGGAGAAACGATTTTCGGTTGTAAATCGAGGCATAAAAAAAACTAAATTGTCGGTCAAAAACCAAGCTGGTCGATAACCGAGACATTTGAAAACCGAGGTTTGACTTGCTAAACCTACTTGGTTTTTGGTGAGTAGGAGCTCTTGATGAATTTCCTCCAGCTGCAGTTTGACTTGTGTCGTCTCCTGTGCTTTCACTGCAATGCTTTCCTCACATTGTTGCAACAAAGCATCTTTCTCCTCTGACAATCTGGGTGCCACGAGAGATAAAACATGATACAAACACATTTATCATATTTTCCGGTGGATAGGCGCACCTCCAATGAATGTTGTATTTTCAAACCTTTTCCATATACTATAAGGTACATCGGACTATAAGGTGCACCTTCAACGAATGAAAAAAAGTTTGCCAAATCTAATATATAAAGATAGAAATGTTTTCCAAATATAAGAGTATAGTAAGATATATAAGAGTGAATATAGAGCTTACACAGACGTGTTCCAAATATAAGGTACACCAAATTATAATGGGCTACAGTTGAGGCTGGGGTTAAGCACTTCTTCTTCTAGGGGGGAAAATGGAGTTGCTGGCTGCTGACAGTCGATGCGAGACCTGTTGTGGCTCAATATTACTTCACATATAAGACGCACCTACGTATAAAGCGCTTTTGAAGAAAATAAAGGCTTTTGGGTGTGCCTTATACACTGGAAAATACGGTAGCTGTTTCTATCGCTCTTTAAAAGGATATATATATAGTTATTGAGACAGGCCGTAGAGCCACCAAGTACCATTGATGAAAAGGTTTCTTCAGCCGTCATCTGTACTTTTTTGAAGGTGTCGGACGTTTCGCTTCTTATCCAAGATGCTTCTTCAGCAAACTAAAGTCTTACTGGTAGTATCGGCACTATACGTACAGTAAAGTCTCGTTATATCGATATCGGATATATCGATAGTCCCGGTTATATCGATACTATTTCTATGCACGCACGGAGAAAATTACATGCAAACAGGGTCGGATATATCGATAGTCCCGGTTATATCGATATTTTTCGGACTCCCTTGAATATCGATATAACGAGACTTTACTGTATATATACTGCTATGATATGTTTTGTAAGGAGTCGAAACATATCATATTTTGTGAAGAGTCAAAACATATCAGGAGAGCACTTTTAACAAATGTCAAAAGAAAAGAATAGGGAATTAAACCCAAAATTCTGAAGATACTAAAAGGAGAGGAGTAGCAGTACCTTACATTGCAGAAGTTTCTGAAAAACTACAAAGAGTCCTGCGGCAACACAAAATTCCTACTTATTTCAAACTGATAAACACTTTAAGGCAAAAATTAGTGCATCCAAAAGATAGGCTGCCAAATGAAAAACAAAGTAATGTAGTTTATTCAATACATTGTAAGAATGAAAATTGTAAAGAGCAATACATTGGGGAGACTAAACAAATTCTTAAAAAAAGACTATCAACATCGCAGGGATAATACTAGTGGGCCTCAATCGGCAGTACAAATGCACCTAAAAGCTAGCAACCACTCATTTGACGACAATGACGTTAAAATCTTAGCGAAAGAACATACATGGTTTGAAAGGGGAGTAAAAGAAGCGATTTTCATAAAACAGCTAAATCCTTCACTAAACCGATATGGTGGTGTGATGTTCAATTTGGATCGTTCGTACAATAGCCTGCTTAGGCAAAACAGGTTAGGCAACTTTCGTAATGCTGATGAGGGTCGTTATGCTGATGAGGTGATACCGGTGGGAGTGGGGCAAATAGGCCAGTAGGGATATATATATATATATATATATATATATATATATATATATATATATATATATATATATATATATATATATATATATAGCGCCGATACTACCAGTAAGACTTTAGTTCGCTGAAGAAGCATCTTGGATAAGAAGCGAAACGTCCGACACCTTCAAAAAAAATTCAGATGACGGGTGAAGAAACCTTTTCATCGATGGACCACTCCTGTATGACTGAGAGCCTACACAGACCCATCAAGTACCAGCAAATATTTTTCAATCTTGATGGGGGGTAAAAAAAGAGATGTGTTCAATGATGAGCCTCACTTTACAAAGGCGTGGTGTTAACTGGCATTTGTTGCCTAAATAGAGCAATGAACATCATAAGACAGAGATAGAGAGAAGAGCAAATAAATGTCTCACCTTAAATTTCTCTCTTCATGCTCAGCAGTAGCCTGAGCAAGGGTGTCCCTCAGCTGGCGTATTTCAGCTTGGCCAAGTTCAATCAGCTGTTCTTTGGAGCGCGCCAGATCGGAGGATGCTCGCTGCTCGTCCTGCAGCTGGGTGATGCTCTTCTCGGCCTGCTCCGCTCGAGCAATCTTGGTTTTGAGCTGCAACTGCAGATCTTTGACCTGAATGGATCAAATGATGAGTGTAAAGCCGACAAGTGCGGCGCCACAGGGAGAAATTCACTGAGGACAGCTATAATTAATCATAGAAATTCACCTGTGTTTCAAGGTGGGCCACCTGTGCAGCAACATTCTCCAGATCTTTGGTGCGTTTCTGTTCAGCCTCAGAGTATTTGGTCTGCAGATCCTTGTACTGATGTTCCCTCGCTTCCAGTTCTGTACTCTTGATGAGGAGTTGTCCCTTCAGGTTGTCAATATGTGCCGAGAGCTTGACCTGGTCCTCCTCTGCACACCTCAGTTGCTTCTATAATACAAGAACAATTACTGCAATAGAGTTTAACCAAATGAAGAACGACACATAGTGATGTCTCCTCCACATGCATTTGATTGGAGAAATCTCAGGACTTGTTCCGACTTTACCTTCAATTCTTCATTCGCCTCGTTCTGCGAGGTCAGACTTTTGTCCAAGGCACCGATTTTGTCAGTGAGTTCCTTCTGCATGGTCTCTGCATTGTTAATGAGTTCTTCCTTCTCATTTTTCCAATCCAAGAGAGCTTGATGCTTTTGTGTCAACTGCTTGTACTCATCATGACTGTCGGCAAGATTTTTCTTCAGCTCTTGACATTCTTTTATCGCCTCTGCCAACTTGTTGGTCAACTGCTCCGCTTCTTGCTTCTGTTTCTGCATTTCCTTTTGGGACCTACAATGGGATGGCAACAAAGTTGATTGACTCTCATCAAGTCAACGAATAACAAATGGTGATTTTCTTCACCCACCATTCATTTTTAGTCTCTGCATCGGAGAGCATCTTCCTTTGGTTTTCCAGCTCCAGCGTGGAGGTTTCCGACTGTTGCTCTAATTTGCATTGAAGTCTCTTCAGCTCTTCATTTTGACTTTCACATTTTGCTGAGGAACAATAAATGAAAAATGTGATGGTTAAGCTGCAATGCAAAGT
Source organism: Hippocampus bargibanti (assembly GCF_051943395.1). Classification (NCBI taxonomy): domain Eukaryota; kingdom Metazoa; phylum Chordata; class Actinopteri; order Syngnathiformes; family Syngnathidae; genus Hippocampus; species Hippocampus bargibanti. Next base: position 24,730,774 of record NC_142736.1, on the reverse strand, counting down.
TGGGGAAATTCATGTCCAATGACTATGTTTGGTTTCTCAAACAGATGGGCCAGCCCCGTAGATTTTTTTGAATAGTAAAGAAAAATTAATTACAAAAAAAAACTTAATTAATAAAGTTATGAATTTTACAATGTGTCTTTATATTTTGATTTGTGTATAAAACATGTCATTTAAAAAATATTACAAGTATTGATAATTAATCAATTCAAATATTTTCTTCAAGTAAATATTTGAAGTTATTATTATTATATCAAGTAACTATTACGTGAAAAAAACATGTTTGCAATATATTTTGTAGAATACCTATCTAGTAATATACTGTATGTGAATTACAAAAAATGAAGAAACAGTGCCCCTTTTTTATTTTTGGAAATAATCTTTTAAATTAATAAAACAACCACTCTGAGTTACTTCATAATGTAAATGCTTGGTGAGCCCAATTAAAAAACAGAGTAGGTTTATTTGGATCTCAGGCCTTAAGTTGCTCTTCTCTTCAACAACCAGAATCCTTCAGTTGCTATTCCCTGCTCTAATACTACCAGCAAGTTACCTTTTAGATCATCCAGGCGTCCTTGAGTGCATTTGAGATTCTGGTCTGACGTCTTCTTCTCATCCTCCAGTTGTGAAAGACGCAATTTGTTCTGGTCAAACTGGACAGAAATGCTGTTCTTCTCTCGCTGCTCCTCCTGAAATTAGAAAGAAACTGAACTGAGATGATGTACAGCATAGAGGCTATTAAAATATGTGTTTATACAGCATTAATCACTATGTTATGAAACAGGTACTCGAATGCCGCAAAGGCAAACACAATGCCAGGATAAAACAATTACTTTATTTTGAATTCCAGATAGTGGAAGCTGGAAGCACCTTCAAATCCCATCTAAAAAAAATAAAATTGCATTTTCTGTGTAGCTCTATCTGTTGTTTCTCTTTATAATTGTATTTTATGTATTGTATTCTATTTATAATTGTATTTTATTTATTACTGTATCTATGCCTGTCTGTGACTGTAAAGTGTCCTTGAGAGGTTTGAAAGATGCTTGAAATAAAATGTATTATTATTATTATTATTATTAGCACCTGTTTCTGTGCAAGCAAATCAATCAACAGTTTTGAAAATACAGTCTGTTGAAACAAAAATGGAAGAAGCCATTAAAAAGTGACCTTTAGCTTCTTGCAGAGGTCCTCCTCTTTGGTCTGGCTGGCCTGGAGGCTCTGCTGTGAGCGCAGCAGCTTCTGTTTCTGCTCCTCCACCTCCCTTTCCAGCTGACTCTTATGAGAACGTATCTGTAGCAAGATGATTTAACAATAGTAATGACGAAGATCTGAACGTGGAAACATTTAACTGGGGATAATTGAAACTCAAGCTGACTTACTTTCTCCAAATCAGTCTGAAGCATGTTGTTGTCTTTTTTGTATTGTTGGACCTCTTGTGTTAACTTAGTTCTGGTCTGCTCCATTTGTTGCTCCAAAGTCTGATTGGATCTTTGCAGCTGGGCAAGCTCCTATATATGGTGAAATCAATAGGCTTTTATGTTTTAATTGTATCACATTTAAAAGACTAGGGGATGGGGCTCTGTGTGGTTGCACCTTTTGACTATCTCTCTCTTGGTCCTTGACCTTCTGTTCCAGGGCTCGTCTGCAGGTCTCAGCGTTTTGTCTCTGACAGCTCGTTTCTTCAGTAACTTGCTTCAGCTTCTGCTCTACTGAAGAATACTAAGAAAAAGAGGGAAAAACATTAAAATCACCATTGCCAAAAGATTCTACGCATTCCTCTCCTACATGGTGTAGTGGAAAAAAATAAAACTACTTTAAGTAGTGGGAATAGAATGAAATAAAACTGTGTCCTACCTTGACCTCGAGCTGCTGATGTCTGTCAGTGGTTTGACGCAACTCGTGACTCGTCTTGGTCAAGTCCCGTTCCCGCTCAGTCAGGTCTTTGCGGGCCTGGTTCAGTTGGACTTGAAGGTCATGCAGCTTGGAGGCCTGGCTACTAATTTCTCTCTCGTGAGTGCACATGCTCCTCTCCAGTTCTGACACGCGGGCACGCAGCTCTGAAAACAAACATGAAGATGTTTCTCAATTAGACCAGCCATTTGAAAGGACTGCACTTTAATGTGTGCTGTATCAAAAATGTTGCTTTTATGCTTACCATTTTTCTAGACAATAAATGATCTGGACAGATAACTGACTTATTTAAGTCAGATTTAAACGTTATTTTAACTCATTCACTGCCACTCACAAATTTATTCCGTAATTTTGATTGTTCATGCTTGGCTGCCGATAAATTGCTGGCCATGACCTCTGGTAATGTTTCTTCTTTTCCACAAGGGGGCATCATTTAACTCATATAACTCCAGACCCATACAATTTAGGAATTAACTCTTTTTTTCTGAGGTTTCTAACGCTGTGTTGAATGTTTATGTAGTCCTAAACCTAAATATTCCGTGGGTCCTGGAATTCGAGTGACAATGACAAAAACGCTGGCACTGGAGTGGATACATTTTTGCACATGTCTGGCAGTGAATGAGTTAACTAATGTTTGGTAGCTAATCCAAAATGGATTTTATTTTTCTTTATCATGTTTTTGAGCTACAAGATCCCAGCTTTCTTCAAAAATATTAAAGCAATTTTTCATTCCCGAATTTATTCAGGAATTTAAAAGCATGACGTGGAGCGACATTCCCAAATTTGTTCGGGTTTTGCTTTGTTGTTTCTTTTTTTAAGCACTGGTCAGACCTCTGGAATTTTTTTCCCCTCCCACTAGGGGGCAGCATGTACACGATTTTAAGCTCAGACAACTCCTGACCAATATAATTTAGGAATTAACTTTTTTTTATGACAGAATACAGTGTAAGCTTTCTTACACTGCATTGAACGTTTTTGTAGTCCTAAAACTCAGTATTCTGTGGGTCCTGTAATTTGAGTGAAAATGACAAAAACCTCGAGTGTGTCCACTGGAGTGGACGCATTTTTGCACATCGCCTGGCAGTGAATGAGTTAATATTTTGTTGCAGAACAGAAATATCAGTGTTGTATTTGTTGTACAGTATTAGATTACAGAGATAATTATTTAGTTTCAAAGTATTGTGAACATTACCTTGATTGAGGATTTTCAGTTGTTCCATTTGTTGGGATCCAGCTGGACTTGCCGCTGTTTTGGTACAGCTCATCCGCTGGCTGGTTCTGATGGGTGTTTGCTCGTGGGCCTCCCAAAGGGACGCACCACGCCTCTTCAGAGGAGTTTCAGTCATTTCCTGAGACTGACGGGTGAGCGCTTGATCTGGTTGCTGCCATGGGAAAATAGAGGATCCAGCTTGGCGAAGAGCAATGTCCTTGTGGTTCACACTGGCCGACGACTGATTCAACAGCTACAAAAGAAAGAAGTTTGCAAAATGTACATTACACACAAGACGTCTGTGTAAGCTCTCAGTCGTACAGGAGTGGTCCATCGATGAGAAGGTTTCTTCAGCCGTCATCTGTACAAATTTGAAGGTTTCGGATGTTTCGCCTCCTATCCAAGAGGCTTCGTCAGCGAACTAAAGTCTGACTGGTCGTATCGGCCCTATTTATATATCCCTAATGTCCAGACATGGTGGCGCCGGACACAGCTATGATAGGTCCCTACTCTCAGGTTGGGGGGAGCAGAGGACCACTCCCTGTGGCCCCACTGATTGTTCCTACATTCCTGACTAACGACTGGTCTATTTGCCCCACTCCCACCGGTATCACCTCATCAGCATTACGAATGTTGCCTAACCTGTTTTGCCTAAGCAGGCTATTGTATGAACGATCCAAATTGAACCTCACCCCACCAGACGGGGTTAAAGAAGGATTTTGCTGTTTTATAAGAATCGCTTCTTTTACCCCCCTTTCAAACCATCTATGTTCTTTCGCTAAGATTTTAACCTCATTGTCGTCAAATGAGTGGTTGCTAGCTTTTAGGTGCAAATGTACTGCCGATTGAGGCCCACTTGTATATTCCATGCGCACCAAATCCAGCAGACATTTAAATAGCTTCTTCCCCCAAGCCATTAACTCTTTGAACTCTTTCAACAGTAGCCAAAATGGAACTGTATAGTGCCACTTAGCAGTTTTATTATTATTATTATTATTATTATTATTGGATATGCCTTTATTATACAACATTATTATTATTTTTTTACAACGATACTAGTGCAGTGTGTTCTACCGGAAACAAATTCCTTGTGTGTTCTACATACTTGGCAATAAAGATGATTCTGATCCTGATTCTGATCCCTGCGATGTTGATAAAGTATTTTTTTGAGAATTTGTTGAGTCTCCCCAATGTACTGCTCTTTACAATTTTCATTCTTACAATGTATGGAATAAACTACATTACTTTGTTTTTCATTTGGTAGCCTATCTTTTGGATGCACTAATTTTTGCCTTAACGTGTTTATCGGTTTGAAATAAGTAGAAATTTTGTGTTGCCAAAGGACTCTTTGTAATTTTTCAGAAACTCCTGCAATGTAAGGTACTGCTACTCCTCTCCTTTTTGTATCTTGAGAATTTTTGGTTTCATTCCCTATTCTTTCTTTCTGACATTTGTTGAATGACCAGAGGGTACCCACAGTTAGTGAGTGCGCTCCTGATATGTTTTGACTCCTTTTCTCTACCTTCAATGCTAGTTGGAATTAGTTTAGCCCTATGCTGGAGGGTTCTGATAACTCCTAGTTTGTGTTGTAAAGGGTGCTTAGAGTCAGTAAGTAAGACGAAGCCTCTTGGATAGGAGGCAAAACGTCCGAAACCTTCAAATTTGTACAGATGACGGCTGAAGAAACCTTCTCATCGATTACACACAAGACTTTCAGTCCATGACTGACATACGTACTTTGATCTGCAACACTTTGAGTTCATTCTCCAACTTTTTTCTTTCTTCTACTTCCAGGATATATTTCTCTTGAAGATCCTCGAGTTTGTTATCTTTAGCAAATGGACAAGATGTGAAACGCGTTCTTGTTGACGCAAGCTGAAAAAGTTAGGTAGTGCAGGTTCAGAGTGGCAAGATACCTTGTTGTCTGCAAACAGAAACCGGAGTGGAGAAAATCTTTTGTGGAGTACCAAATGGCTGCAGATCCAAGGAGGATGACAAGGAGGAAGAGCCAGCAGGTTGCGACCGATCCAGTTCGGTTTTGTACCTGAAACGTAAAACAAAATTTACTTGGCGGCCTCTGATGAGCGATGCAATTTCACCGTAGCCTTTGTTCAGTCAAAATTTGCACAAAGAAAAAAAGACAACTCACTTTTTAAGCTCTTGCTCTAGTCGCTCGATGGTCTTCTTGCAAGTGTTGAGTTGTCCCTCCAAATATCTTACCTTTATTAAAACAAAGCAATTTACATTGTGCACATTTTGATTTAGATGTGCGCCACCTCTATGACAGTGGCAAATGGTATGTATGAATCACTGCCCAATAATTAAACCTATTTCGAGTTGAGGTAACTCAAACTCACCTGTTGCTCTTTGACCCCGAGATCATGTAAAACCTTTTGGCGAGCTTTCTCCACAGAGTCACATGACTCTACTAGAGACTGGTTCTCTCTTTTCAAAGCAGATGCCTCATTGCGCTCACTGTCCACCTGTATAAAAAAATAAAACATGATACAGTTTAGAGACTCACCAGAGTTAAAATTTCAACAATAACAAACCTCTTAGACTGACCTTTTGTTTCTGCTTTTGCAGGGCTGCCTCCAGAGAGTCAAGCTGAAACTGTTTTTGAGTTCTCTCCTTTTTCACTTTGTCTAGCTGCACTTCCATCTCCTGGATCTTCTGCAGGGCTTTCCCTGGAAGTCCATCCTTCCACTCCTCCACCGCCCAGCTCATCGTAGCTCACGTGGCTAGACATCATATACGAGAACAAAACTATACTCTTGGGCAGCATTGTTCACATTTTATGTAATATGTTGTGTTTATTATTATACTTTATGCTAACTGTTTTGTTAAGCGCATATATTGCATACGGACAAAATAATAAAAACACCATCCACAAGAGGTGAATATATATTTTAAATGCATTTCGCGAGCTGGATTGTAGTATTTTAAAACTAATTTATACAAAGTATAGTAAATACACGTCGTTCCGGCTAATCTTACAGCGTTATGGAATGCATTTTGTGTTACAAATAGACGGACGCAGTTTCAGTTGACGTATTATTGTGAAAAATCGTTAGACCAAGTTTAATTGTTCCGTGGGTTTTGGTTTTAAGAAAGATTTTGAGTAACACATTAAGGTAAACGACTGACCGTTAGATTCAGTACTAGTCTGTCGTTAAACGTGGAATTAAGTTACAATTCAAGTTCACTATAAATACTGAATTGGTACCGAGAGAAATAGCGGCAACGTGGTTATGCAAGATATTCATCCTTATGTAAATATTAAAACTTACTTTGGCGCGACGCTTCTCGACGACGATTGTAGTCGAGTTTCGTTGAAAATTCAAATTCTGAAAAACAAATCGCGTTTCCGACATCTCGATGGTCATTGGCTACAGCTCGTGACGCCATAAGGCCGCATTTGATTGGTTTAGACCAGTTACAATTTCACAGTGCCACCATGTGGCGATGTGTTGTATATGCGCACATCTTTCAACAATCCCCCCATTTCTTTTCGATCTTCAAATGCATTTTGGAGATTTTCAAGATATAGATACAAATATGAAAGAAAGTAATAATAAAATAATAATACATTTCATTGATAAGCACCTTTCAAATCTCTCATGGACACTTTAGTCACAGGATATTTTTGCTGCGGGTGAGCAGCGGCAGCCACACGCGCCAGCGCTCACTCAACCTGGAAGTAATGTAAAAAAATGAATGACTCCATGCGTCTTTGTGTTGTCATACTGTCTTTGTGTTGACATATTTATTTAGTTTTTTTTGTTCTTTTGACTTCAAGACGGCACCGTGAGAGTGGCTGCCTTTCAAGCTGCTCATGTATTTTGTTTTTATACTTTCATTCCTTTCATCCCTTTGCGCTGTGAAATGTAAATTTCTCCACTGCAACACTAATAAAGGCAAATCCAAATAAATATGACAACATAAAGACACAGTCATTCATTCTCCAGCACTTACTGTACCCTCTTTGTGACATGAAAGATTTCCAGATGAAAGAGAGGATCAAAGCGTCTTTTACAGCAGTTGATCAGGGACGTCATGGTGGAATGTGCACGCCTACTACAAAGTAAAAAACTATGACAACAACATAGCGATAATGGTAGTTTTCAACCTACTTTAGTGTATCATTATATTCATATTGACATACGTGGTTTAAATAAAGGACTAAAAAGAGTGCCAATCCTGCTCCACATTAAAGTGTTTTATGAGGTAAACGGGCACAAAGCGTTACACAATTTGATAAAGCAATTGCAGTTATTAGCCCAAAATAAACCCTCCTAATTTTAATTGAGGATCATAATCCCGTTTATTAGAATTCACTGACAAGAGTACAGAAAAAGATCTTGTATGTATGCATTCCACAAAAACGCTAACATCCATGACTGACAAACAAATAGTTTAAGTGTAACCAAAACGCTTTTGCTCATGCAGAATTTACAGTGTATTGATTGGGCTTTTATAACGTGGGCCACACGTTTAGTCTTGTTTAATGACATCATTGGGAAAGACGAGCATTTTTCCTAATTGTGCTGAATCACCGACAGCCCTTAAATATAACTTTTGCAATGCAGTTGCACATCTAATCCTGTCATATACTCAACTGTAAAAAAAAAAAAACAACAGTGCCGATGTCACCTGTGTGCAGAAGTTGCTACCGATTGTAAGATAACTCATGACAAAGAGGTAAACTGGACCCATGATTGAAAGAATTAGAAACGCTACAGATACATGCCTGCTGAGCATGCTTGAGATCCATCAAAACACTGATATAAAACTGAAGTTTGCCACAAATGACATCATCTTTGAACATGCAACCTGCATTTTAAAACCCAGAAATTCTTTCCAAAAGAACTCCTTCAAAGTTAAAACAAAAATTAAAAAAAAAATAACAGCAAGCGTCGACAACGAACAATATTTGAACACAATTGTTAAAATGCATGCCAACAGACGCTTACTACAACAAAACAACATCTTGGTCAAATACTCAGCTTAATAAATATTCAAAAGAGAAAAATAAATATTAAATAGTTTTTTAGGATTGACAAGCTTGCCTCAGCAGTTTTGCTCAACTCAGACCAGCATATATTTTATGCATTTTGTACTGTATTTTTCAATTACTGTTAATATTCAAGTAATTCAAAAAACATTAGAACCTTACAAAGATGAAGCTCAGTTTTGATTGAGAAGTTCAAAGTGAGATTCATTCAAAACGATACACTCGGAAGAGTTTCCCCGCCATTGCTTTGCACAGGTGTAGCTAAATGCTTTTGCTGAATGTCACCTTAGAACAGGACAGTTCACTAAAGGCGTGGTGTTTTTGGTCATCAAGCCTCATACAAACAACAATACATTCTAAAGCATGCATGCAAAGATGGAGCAAACACAACCCAAAAAGTCACTGACCCATGACGAGCGCTTGCATTTTCTCTTTTGTTGCTACAGAGTCCCTGAAGATGTACACTTTAGATAACACACAAACTAGAATTTAAAGACAGAAACAGCAACCAAAACGAGACATCTGTTTTGTCCAGAACGGATTTTGCAAAGCAGAGTCCAAATCTTCTGCTGATATAAAGTCAAACAAATGGCCCACAACAGACCCCAAAAACTGAAATCATTTCCTTTTAAGTGTGCCAGTGACAAGACGGCTGAGGAAGATTCTTGTCCTCATCGTCAGCAGATTTGAAGAGACGACAGCAAATCATTTTCTGAAGCAAGACAAAAAAGATGAAAAATGTTTTCTTCTGTTTTTATTTCTGCTCCTCAATCTCCCTTTTGACTTCTGTGACATAATGGTGATCTTTCCCATGAGCCACCTCCATGATGGCCAGTGCCTGCAAACAAGAAAGCATTGACAGCATTAAAACCTCTCTGGAGCATGTTTTTTCCCAAACATACTGTACATTTATTTATTTAATGTAGTTATACCACCAGAACAGAATGTTTTACAATACAGTGATACCTTGGTTAACGAACCTCTTGGCTTACGAAGTTTTCGGTTTACGAACGTTACATTTCTGAACATTTTACCTTGGCATACGAACTATTTTTCAGGATACACACTGAAGTCCCGCAATGAATGATGTGTCGTTCGCAAACGAGCGTGTTCTCCAAACAAGAAAATGGTGGCCGACTGTTTTGTCCTCTATGCCCCGCCCCAAGTCTTCGGTTAAAGCCACGTGATTGGTCAAGAACGCAGCAGTGAGGGAGGGGTTAAAACATTAAAGAGACAGTCAGACGACAGAGAGAGTGGGAAAACACACAAACAAAAGGGAGACGACAGAGCTTGAAACAAAAAAAAACAAGTGAAAAAAAAAGGGGAAATGGTGAGAAAATGGATAGAAAAGAGCGAAATTTGGACTCGTTTCAACTTTGATAGCAGAGTGTAGACTGGAAGGTTAATATATTCCATCAATCACGATCCACAAATAACCCGTACAAGCCATCTGTACACTTGATGCAAAAAGCTATCATCCAGCGAAACAGAACACAATTGATGAGGAAAAAGGTAAAATTATTGCATAGAAAGCATCTCCAAGGGATCATTCCTCAAGATGGTGAAAGAAGAAGCGTACGTTCCTCATCAAGTGTTTAATGCTGATGAAACCGGCCACTCCATTCCATCAAGCCATCAACGACCATCACCAAGTTAAATAAAATGACTTTATTATATAGTACAGTTTATTTCTTTAATTATAATACCAGAGCATATTTATTATACATTAAAATAAGGTACATTTTGTGTAGTTTTTAGGCTTAGAAAGTTAAAAAGTAGAAAATTATGTTTTATGGGGACCTGGGAACGGATTATTCTCATTTTAATGGTTTCCTATGGGAAATTAATTTTTGGGATACACACTTTTCGCCTTACACACTCTGTCTAGGAACCAATTAAGTTCATAAGCCAAGGTATCACTGTACCTTCTTCAGAGCTTTGACTCCTTGCGTCTTCTTCTCCAGCCCCAAATACAAACGACCCAGCTTCAGGTACATGGATGCCACATTCAGAGAGTAAGCTGGGTAGTGCACACTGCAGAAAAGAAGGTTCGAAAATTACTGGCCATTTCATTGGGGACACTTGCATACACGTGATATTCCTTCATTCGTGCTCAGTTCTACCTGTATGGCTGTACGATCTTTTCCCCGTAGTTCATGGCTCCGTCCCAGTCCTGCATGTAGAGGCAGACACCCATGGCTTGATACATCATGTGCAGCATGTAAACGTTAGTGTCTGCAAATACGGCGCCCATCTTCTCCTGACTGAGTTCACACATTTCCAGCAGATCACTTGGACGTGAGAGAGAGAGAGTGTCAAGGGACCACAAGTGAATTTATTGGATTTGTTTAAGAATAAAAAGGGAAAAAAATGTGAGGAGTGGAAAAGGATATTCTTATAATGTTTTGCTCTCCTGAATTCCTCAATGACATTCTTGGCATATCGGACCATGGTTTGGATTTCCTCTGGCTCAGGTGCTCCGGAACTCAGCTTCCGGATTTCCATCTTCTCTTTGTCCTATGATCAAAGAAAGAGAAAAATTCAACACACTTGGACACACACAGGACTCAGTACACACGCAGACACACGTACCTTTGACTTTGTCATGCACTCTGTACACTGGCACATGAAGAAATAGGAATCTAATAACCTTTCCTTGCGGTCCTCTGTCGGGTAAAGCAAGTCGATGTAACTGTTAAAGACCTAAGGAAAGAAAACAAACAATTGTGAATCTGAATTGACCTTCATTTGGACTAGATGTGATTGAATATGCGTGTGAATAGATGCTTACTTCTTCTCCAGGGCTGATCTCCTTCACAGCTCTTACTTCCGCCACTGTGCCTTTGTATGTCACAATGACATTTGGACTGCAACTGTGGTTCATCAGTGCTACACTGGAAGGAAGCATCTCAGAATAATGAGTGGGGGATGTCCAGGGGAAGGAACAGCCACTTAAAGGACAACCGACACCATTTTTTGTTTCCTAACTGACATCAGAAACACGTTTTATAGCATCGTAAATAATACCCAAAACATGCAGGCTGATATTTTAGTAAAACGAGAAAAAAATCATTGCCAGTTACAACAAACAAACAAACAAAAAAATCAAAGAGGGCATTCATTTTTCCCCACACATCTGTAGGATGCCAATGAACATATGCGACAGAACTTCCTGAATCATATTTTATTTGTATGTGTCCTCTTTCCTTATGTTGTTTAGTCATTTACTTTGTAGTACAATTACACGTGTGTCCATTGTGAGCCTAAAAGAAAAAATAGATATTTATAAGACTGAGGATCAAATTGGTTGTCGTCTCCCCACATAAAAAAGGAACGTTAACTCACGTTAAAAGATGATATTGGCGTACTTACTCTGGAAAAACAGCTGATCCTAAATGTGAGAGCTCCTCATCCTCTATGGTGAAACCATTGCAATTAACCTGCAGAAAAAAGTAACAGCAACAGACAACATTAATCGTGAGTATAAGTGAAAGGTCTATAATAACACATTATTTGAGGCCTGTCAGACAAAGATTCAGTCTCTCTTAGGTAATTAAAATTAATTCAATTAGAAATGCATGAGTAAACGGGGCAACAAACTTGTGCAAAGAGCTCAGTGAGTGCCAGGTCATCTGGGATGTTGCTGATGTGGTGGGCATAAAAGTGGTGCAGGGCGGCGATGTCCGTTTGGTTCATTTCATCTTTCTCGCTATCCATTTTGTCTAGATCTGGGGAAAAATATCAAACAACAAGATAACGGATGGATTTATTTAACTGTGGATACATCACGGCCAGAACTGAATTCACTTCCAACATATAAAAATGAATTAATGTGAAGAAAAAAAAATCACGACAACAAAACCACAGACAGATGTCGTTTGTGCTCCAAAAACTCACAGTACAAGCATAGCATTGTGCAGTCTGTGTTTGAAAAGATTTACACTCAAAACACCTTCCTGGGGGAAAAAAAACAAAATCTCCAGACACTCCTGCAAGCATATGTTCAACTACTTCACCATTGATTACCTCGCTCACGGGCACAGTGTGAGTAACGTTTTGTGGAGAACATGAAATTACAGCATTAGGAGTCTTGGGATTTTTAAGTCCCTGTGTGCTACACATTTGGAGTGAACGAAAGTAGAGAAAAAGACCCGGAGGCTACAGCGGAGTCTCAAATCGACACACTGGTATTAGAGCTGAGCGAGTCACACGTGCAATTGGAGGAGGTAATTTGATCCTGCATCAGAAAAAAAAAAACTGGACACTTGTAAATATGGGTTGTTGCAATATATCTAAATGCATTTCTTGATTCTGCACTATGTACAGTCTTGTTTATAGAACGGTTTTTGCACATCTACATTTGCACAGTATACAGTTGACATTTTTATTTTGTTATGCTTAGAATATCTTGTTTTCTATCCTTTCACTCCCACCCCAACCCCATCCCTCTTCAATTGCTGCTGTGGACTGCAAATTTCCCCATTGCGGGACGAATAAAGGTATTCTGATTCTGATTCTGAATGCAAGTAGGTTATGGAGATGTGCTGTGTACTTTCATTAAGTTTAATTTTATTAGCTATGCTTTGTAAAAAAAGTGTTAGAACATACAAAAATGAATATGACTTTATTAATGAAAGTTGGCAATAGGAATGGGTTCATATGTCAATGTAATTAATCCAGCCAAACACATCCATACTCACGTGCTTCAAACTCTTTGAGCAGAAGTAGTCTTTCTGAAGGTGTACGGTCTGTTGTGACTTTCTGTAAAAATGAGATGAATTCAAGAGCAAAAAAGAATACTATTTTAAAAGCCAACTTTGTTGTACCAAAGATAAAATCGCCATCATCTTTTCCGAGGTAACCATAAAAACCTTGTTAATTGCACCAATATTAGTATATGTACTCCTGCTCCCAAAAATCTGTCGATACTAAACGCCCTAATCCCACTTTACCACCGTGAGATGACGCGTAGTAGTAGCCATTTCAGCCATAAAGGGACACAAAATAAACATAGCCGTCAATACTGTTACATGACTAAATTATGAGCTGTAAATTGAATGACAGACTGTTCAAAAATGCTACAAGGTGAATTTTTATGTGCCTTTACTATCGGCATCAAAACGATAAGGCTAATAAGAGCCCTTTGCTAATGTAACAGACACCACAGAAAAAATTTTAAGTGAATGAACGGTCGAAGCAAAGCAAAAACAGGGTATTTTTGTTGCAAAAACAATACATGTGAAGCCACATTTTTATTACCAGTGAAATTTGTCAACATAAGACACCACAGACCAGATATAAAAATGCATGAAAATATATAAGTCACCCTAACGTAAATTAAGAGACGCTTTCCATATAATATGCAGAGCTGGCTTCGTGGCTTTTTTTAAAACTTTTTTTCTGGTTTGTGGTTTAAACAGTTATTATCTTGACGTGTTAACAGACAGCGTAGAGGTGAGAATCAAATTATTTTTCAAAATAAAAGATTTTTCAGCCTCTGATAAAAAAATGAAAAAATAAAAGCATTGTATGTTTCAGTGTTCTTTCATGTGGGCAGCTCGGTCCAAAGTGGACTAGTAGTTGGAGACCACAGCTTTACCTGTTTTATGATGATTCTGGCCACCAGTCTGACCGTCTCAGAGGGACACCAGTTCTCCCCATAGGCACAAATGGCGACGCACTCCAGCTTGTGCATGGGCCAATCCCCTCTCTATGTGCATAGATAAGCAACGATAACCAACCCCACAAAAGGCGAATAAATAAACAGTAAAGTCTCGTTATATCGATATTCAAGGGAGTCCGAAAAAATATCGATATAACCGGGACTATCGATATATCCGACCCTGTTTGTATGTAATTTTCTCCGTGCGTGCATAGAAATAGTATCGATATAACCGGGACTATCGATATATCCGATATCGATATAACGAGACTTTACTGTATATGTACAACAAATAATCATAGTTACCTGGCAGTCAATGTTGCAATAGTAGGCCTGCTTACATTTTCCACATTTAAAAAGGTCTTCTTTTCTGTAATAAATCAAACATAAATGATGTGATGATTTTGTGTGTGTGTGTGCGCGGGCGCGTGTAAACTCACAGAACCATAGCTTATTTATATATTTTATTGAATAATGGACACACACTACAAGCCTATCTTCAGAACTACTATTATTTTGCATTTCAACTCTCCGGGTGTTCTATGTTTAATATTTCAACTTTACAAAATGAAGCAAATGTACAACAAATGCACCCCTGGCCTTCTTTTCCCTGCTCCACGACTGGGACACATGGGCAGCTATATTTAGCGATAACCTTTCACTGCTCCACAAACCTAATAGCATTGGCACAACATGAATGCGTGTGAGGCAATAACAGAATTTAACAATTAAACGACAATAGTGTAGAAATTAATTGAATGTTGCGCATTACAATTACTTTCGCTCATGACAACACCTAAAACGTTTTTTTCACACGCCCTTGTTGAGGACCTTATTCAGCAAACATGTTCACTTTGTTATTTGGGAGGTGTGGACAAGGTGTTTTTAATAAATTGACAGTTAATAACTTAGCCAATTAATGTGCAAATTTTAACAACTAAAAAAGTTTAAAGTTAGACGCTCAATCAATCTGTATGCAGAGTTTCCACATAGCGTCTCGTCTGAATGAGAGGTACGTTAAGTCGTTTAGCTTGTGAGTGAAATGAAAGTTTATCGGAGAAATCACGGGTGCGTGTGAGGTCACGTCTCAACATGACAGTTCATGTGATCCGTTGCGTCAATCATTCGGCTTTTAGGTAAAAAAAAAAACCTCATCTATATTGATAAATGTTGAGCTAATACACTGCACTTGACCAACCCAGTAAGTTGCAATGGGCGTCCATGGGTTTCAACACTCAGCAGACCTAAGCGATGAAATTGACCTGTTCCTCACTTTTCAATAAATATTTCACGCGAGATAAATAATAAACAACAATATTCGATAGTTGCTAGCAGGGTGTTACCTGGAGAAACAGTGCTCGCAATGCGTTCCTCGCTCGCTCTCGGTCAGCACGTACGAGTAAGCTGGACAGGCGAACACCAGCTCCCCCACCGCGAAGTGCCTCAATGCCCGCAGACCTCGGCCCCTGTCCGGGTGAACGAACCGCTCCGTCCCCTCTATTCCTTCATTCTTCATGCTTCCCTGTACTGTTACACAGTATGTGCGCTTTGCTAAGGACTTTACAGATATCAGCTTCAGGTTTTGTTGCGAAGATTCTTCTTCTACGGCGCATGACGTACCCCGTTAATGCGCTTAGACTGCGCCTTCCTGGTGGACGGATGACAATACAACATGCATAATGCATACGAATCTCACAATTTTACCGAGAAAAAAACATCACTAGGTGTGAGAGTGAATGGCTATTTGTCTTTGTGTGCCCTACGATTGGCTGGCAATCAATTCAAGGTGTCCCCCGTCTAGTGCCCGAAGACGACTGGTATAGGCTCCAGCACCCCCCGCGACCCTAACGAGGATAAAGGGGTCTGGAAAATGGATAGGTGTATGGTAGGTTCATGGAACACTCTAAATCAGTGGTTCTTAACCTGGGTTCAAGCGAACCCTAGGGGTTCGGTGAGTCGGTCTCAGAGGTTCGGTGGATCCTCCGCCACAGAGGTCGAGACTGCAGTTAGTAGGCACATATGAAACTGATGGGGTTCGGTGCCTCCAACAAGATTAAGAACCACTGCTCTAAATCAAGGGTGTCAAACTCATTTTTTTTGCCGCGGGCCACATTGTCTTACTGTTTCCTCTCGGGAGGCCGTTATGAATTTGGGGAACCCATTAGAATGTTCAACAAATTACATAATAGACACACAACAAATTCATGAAAAACTCGTTTTCAAATCTGAAGTCAAAAATAATGATTGTTATTGTGCTTTGCATACGACAATGTGAAAATTTGGTTTGGACTTTCGCAAGGTTCATGGAATTTCCTAAATTTGATTTGCTTTCGCGGGCCGAATAAAATGATGTGACCCGTGGACCTGTTGCGCTCTCCACTATAGTAAGGGAGATACGGTGTTGTGGGATCCAGGAAAAAACCACAAGACAAGCAATGTGATACGTCTTGACTCAACAGTGGTTTACTTCGAATGCCCCGATCTAATGCAAACGTACGCGCACAACAATTTCCGGTCCAACGATCTAAATCGGTCCGACACGAAACACGAACCGAAGCAGGCGTTCCATGTTTAAATAAACATTTTCGATATATATCATTTGTAAACCAATAGAACTACGCGAATGTAACCAAAATAGGAAATACGATAATTTACAACCTGTCACATACTCCCCCTCAAAATAGATGTTGTCCCCAACATATGTACTAGTAAATACATAAATACGCTGGACGACGTGCCCAAAACAATGACGCACGGTATTATGAACTGCATCCAAATATGAACTATAATAATGAACAGTTTACAGACTGGAACTCTTTTCATACATTCTGTTTACATTATAACAATCAACAATTCACAGACTGGAACTCTTTTCATACATTCCGTTTTACTTATACAGGGCTCATCGGGGTCTTCTTGTTTCCATCTCACTGTTCTATTAAACCGAAGTGTCGATTAACCATTTCTGTAGTATTTCGTGGCATAATAGGGGTGTGCGCCATACATCCAAGGCATTGTCTGTTCACCATGATATGGTACTGTCCCTACATTGTAGCAAGATGGCGAACCAAGGCGATCATACGTGAATACCTTGGGTCTCCTGTGTTCTCGTCGTGGCCATTGATTTCCCCCAATATCAGGATTACTGGGGGGTAGCTGGGGAAAAGGGGGACACACTGTCACAGGTGGATCATTTTCCGGACCAATGTTGCCCTCCTGAGATTGGTCAACTTCCGCAGCTCCCGGCTCCGTCCCCGGCAGTTCATTCCCCAGTTGATTGTCATCATGGTGGGTTGTCTCCACAAAGCTCACGTCCCGCGGTTCTGGTGAGTCTGGTCGGGTGCTCTGGCGATGCAACACTGGATAATACTCATCCTCCTCATCATCCTCTTCCGGATCCATTTCCGGCATCTTGTTCGGTCGTTGCCGAGTGGACTTTTCCTTGGACTGGGACTGTAGTGAAGTCTCTAATGGCAAATGATCACATGGCAGCAAGAGATTGCGGTGGAGTATCCTAGATCTGCCCTTCCCCCTCTCAGGTTTCAGCTCATAAACTGGAATGTCTTGGCTGACTTGACGAACCACTGTATGAACAACATCCTCCCAGTGGTTTCTCAGTTTGCCTGAACCTCCACGTGGGGTTAAGTTTCGAACCAGAACACGATCACCGGGCAACAGGGTAGAATACTTTAGTTTACTGTCATATAGTCTCTTACTCCTGGCAGCAGCTTTGTTGTTATTTTCTTGCGTGATCGCATACGCTTCCTCCATGCCCTGTTTCCACTTCTTCACATAGTCCTTCTGGTTGGTTTCACCGTGGTTAGAGTCTGGATTCAAACTAAACAACATATCAACTGGCAAACGTGGTGAACGTCCATAAAGTAAGTAAAAAGGTGAGAACCCTGTCACCTCACTTTTGGTACAGTTGTAAGCATAAACGAGTTTGTTTAGTGAGTCTTTCCAGTTACTCTTTTGTTTCTCTGTCAGTGTCTTTAACATCTGGATCAGTGTTCGATTAAATCGTTCAACCTGTCCATTTCCCTGTGGATGGTAGGGGGTTGTCCTTGAACCCGCAACCCCACAATATTCCTTCAGTTTAGCAAAAAGTTGATTTTCAAATTCACCACCCTGATCATGGTGAATTCGAAGGGGGAACCCGAACTTTAAAGCATAGTCATTAAAGATTTTGTTTGCCGCTGTTTTGCCAGATTTGGACGTTGTAGCATAAACTTGAGCGAAACGTGTAAAATGGTCTACTAGCACAAGCACGTATTCATAACCACCCTTACATTTGTCAAGATGCAAAAAGTCAACGGAGACAAGTTCAAAAGGCTGAGTAGTCACAATATTAGTGAGAGGGGCTCTGGTCTCACGGTTGGGCTTTTTGTGTTTTAGGCACACACACTCTCTCAGTACATAGTCCTCTATTTCTTTTTGCATAAAGGGCCAGTAAAAACGATCCCTTACAAGGGAAAGAGTCCTTTCTACACCATGGTGGCCCATTTCATCATGCAGCTCTTTTAACACTGTCATCTTGTGTTTTTCAGGAAGCAGTAGTTGGGTTCTGTTTGCCGTTTTTCTGTACAAAACACCTCTGTCATTAAAGTGTAGCTTGTCCCATTCCCTCACAAGACAAACAACTTGAGGACAATGCTTTCTTAGTTCAGTACCTAGCGGTTTAGTCTCCGCCAGTTTGTATCTAATAATATGTCCTATAATGGGGTCAGTCTCTTGATCTAGCTTGATCTGTCCAACAGTCAATGGGGCTATCGGTGTGTTTAGTGACACCTCGGCACACGTAGCTGAGATTCCCATAGACCAAGCTGCACTAGACTCGTTCTGTTGGTCAACCGCTTGTACGGCAGCACTCACAGCATCATATGACATTTCTTTTGTACATCCTTCCATATATGTTACCATATCAAGGGGCATCCTAGATAAACTGTCTGCATCAACATTTTCCTTACCGGGACGATATTTAACAGTAAAATTAAAATCAGAAAGTTCTGCGACCCACCTGCACCCAGTTGCATTTAACTTAGCAGTCGACAGTACATAAGTGAGTGGATTATTGTCACTATACACAGTGAAGAATGGTGCATAGTACAAATAATCACGAAACTTGTCTGTGATCGCCCACTTAAGCGCCAAAAATTCCAACTTGCCCGAGTGTAAGTTATAATTCTTCTCAGCTGCAGTTAATGTCCGAGAGCCATAGGCTATCACGCGAAGTTTGCCATTTTGTCTTTGGTACAACACAGCACCTAAACCCCGGTTAGAGGCATCTGTATGCAAAATGAAAGGATGCGCGAAGTCAGGAAAACCTAAAACTGGTGGTTGAACTAAACAGTCTATTAGCTGCTCTAACACTGACTGATGCTCATCACTCCACTCAATACGTGTGTTGGAAGACACACTGTTATGTCTCACTCTCCATTTTTGTCTTTGATGCTGCTGAGTCTCAACATTCAGAGGGGCTTTAAGCAAATCATACAAGGGACTAGCGATACAAGAGAAATCTTTGATGTATTGCCTATAATAGCTTAATAGTCCCAAAATGGCTCGAAGCTCACGACAGTGCCTGGCTGCTTGTTTTTCAGGGCACGCACTGCTGCTGTATCTGCCGGGTCCATTCGGCTCCCCTCAGCAGAGACAATCCTGCCGAGGTACCTCACTTCCGGCTTGAAGAGGTCACACTTTCGGGCTTTGAGTTTTATTCCATTTTCCCTGAGACGTCGCAACACTCGTCTGACGTCCTCAACGTGGTTGTCAAATGTCCCGCTGAAAACAAGAATGTCATCAAGATAGGGGACACATATTTCGTCCCGTAACCCCTCCAGACATTGTTCCATACACCGCTGGAACGCTGCTGGTGCATTCATGAGTCCAAACGGAATTCGAATCCATTCATAAAGGCCCCAAGGGGTCACGAAGGCAGTCAGGTGTCGGCTCCCTTTGGACATGAACCCCTGGTGGTATGCTTTGCCTTGGTCCAGCAGCGAGAAGATGGTGTTACCCCCAAGGGTATCCACCACGTCCTGTACCCGTGGGATGGGGTGCCGGTCAGGGTGTGTTTTCCGGTTCAGCTCTCTGTAATCAATACATAAGCGCAGTGTACCATCTTTTTTCCTGACACAGACGACAGGGGATGAGTAGGAGGAAGTGGACTTTTCCACCCACCCCTGCGCTATCAAGTCCTGTAAATAATCTTTCACCTCTCTGTACATTGGCTTTGGGACAGACATATATGTCTTTGAAACGGGCTCAGTGTCTTTCAACAAAATGTCCATTTGTAGGTTTTCCACACACCCTATGTCGTCGTCCGATTTTGAAAATGATGCCGATTCCTCTCTCAACATCTGCTGAACGGTCTTTCTTTTATCTTCGTCCAAATGAGAAAGGTCAATTGGGGGGTCCCACTGCTCACTGAGAGCGATGGTGGTATTCTGGACATGGACCTCATTGACAACCGCTGAAGGAAGGTCCCTTTTAAATATGTTAGCTGGGTAGACAGACCCTACTGACTGCACTGTACCAATAATAGTCTTTACTGGAAACCTAATATCATGATTAGTAGGGTTCTGGACACTAACAACTATCCTAGGGATGGAACCTGCCTTTACTGAGACCAACGAGTCACAAAGCTCGAGGCCATCTGGCCACTGTGGGTTTTCACTTGGCTCAAAAACCAATGTAACATCTTCCTTAAAGGGCTTAGCCTGTACTTTGCATGGAATAATAAGTGAGCTATGCCTGGCTATAGTGAATCTCTCATTTGTTGTTTTTACACGGTACTCATGTGCTTGTCCCATACTAACTGCTTTTATGAAAGTGGCAGCTTTATTGCGCTTAAGGTGGGGAAAAGCTAGTCTAACCGATTTCAAGAGCTTTTCTGTATCCCCTGTTTGTGACTCATTAGAGAGGCTATCTAACACAAGACGCTCAATGACATTAAACCCTATGATAGGACACTGTTGCTGGTCACCTTTTAGTACTAATACTGGTACAAGTAGCCCTGGATCATTAGCACCAAGTTTAAATGGTATCTCAAGCCATCCTACATAAGGCATATCCGTTCCATTAGCTGCCACAATATTGAGAGTGTTATCAGGGTCAATAAGCTCATTCACATTTTTCAATGACACGTCAGGTAAGTTCGTTTGTTTCCATAACTCATCTACAGCACACACCTGGGACCCCGAGTCCCAGAGTGCTTCAACCCTTTTGTTACCCAAAAAGCACCGAATAAGACATTTCTTCCCCACTAACTCCCTGACCGAAGGTAATTTGCCACACTGTTTCTTATCTGTACGCTCGACAAATGACTGCTTATATCTCTTCTGAACGCGGCCACATGTATGGGGCTTACATTCCATTTTCATAGCACCACTGTAACGCTGGGACCTATCTGTCGCTGTGGTCACACCATGTCCCACTGGGGTAACCCTTTCTAGTTTAAAGCATGGTTCCTAGCTGAGTTCTGTGCTCTGCAGCCTGCTCTGAAATGTTCACTACTTCCACATTTAAAACAGTGCTGACAATATTCTTCACCTGTCTGAATACAAGAATAACACCTGGGCTGAGGGCGACGGGGCATGTAGTACTGCTGAGGGGCGAACCGCTGCTGGAACTGTGCTGCCCCCCTCATCGACCTGGGGCCTGGTGCTGGGTGGTACTGCTGAAGAGCTGATGGGGAGTGCTGGGTGTAGTAGTGCCTGGCTGGTGGATCTACCTGATATTGTGAAGGTGGAGTGAAGGCGACCTGTTCAGGGTAGTGGTCAGGCAGGCGTTCAGGTCCTCCGCTGGTGGGCTGAGAAGTGGCTGTTGGTTTCTGAATAGTCTCTTTGATCTGGGACACTTCTGCACGCAGCTCTTTTAACAGCATCATCTCTGACCTCATCTCTTTGATCTCTGAAAGGAGTTCATTCGGCACAGTAAAAGTATTCTGCTTTAAGACTGTCTTCTTCCCAATCGGGACTGGTGTGTCATCTAACTGGACAGTGTTCAGCGTTGTCACCTGTGCAGCAGCATTTGTCTTTTTTTCCTGTCGCTCTTTTTCATTTGCACATGCCATGTTTAATTTTTCTAACAGTACTTCATCTGATGTGGTGGTTAGCAGGAGGAAAGGTTGCATGTCACTCTTTACATTGTCACTCTGTAACCCCGTCAGAACTGTGTGCAGGAATAAACTCTGGACCAACGTGGGATCATACTTCACCCCTGATTCAGCCTCTTGAGATGCAGAAAGAATCCTTTGACGAAGATCCATCGCACGCAGTAGAAATTTCTGTGGGGACTCTTTATTAGTCTGCACTTCCGATGAGAGCTGCTTGTACAATTCAGTGGCTCCTCTCTCTTGATAGTGAGATCGGAGAATCCTTCGTAAAGAAGGTAGGGTGAGATTTTCTTTCCCTTCGAGGTAGCTTCTCAACTGCAGACCTGGTGTTATGGCACGAACCACTGCATCAATGATCTCATCCCCCTGGTAGCCTTTACTGAGCCCACTTTCTATCTGTCTGACCAAATTAGGAAATGTGAGTTTATCTTTTTGTCCGAGTTCACCTATTTGTCCAGATATTTTGAAATCTTTGCGCCAGGGGGCAGTGTCTGGGGGCACTATGCTTCTCTTTCGCACTGCATCCCGACCTTTCTCACTTGGTTTGGCTATTCCTAGTTCAAAATCTTTTATACTTTCAATCAAGTCCTTTACACGTAGCAAATCTGACATTCCTTCATCTTCTAGCTCTAATTCAGCTCTTTCAATGTAGGTTGACACAATATTAATTAGTTGGCCTCGAGTCTTTCCTGTAAGTTGCTCTCTTTCCAGTCCAGATATTTGGATTTCAGCACATAACTCTGACAACTGTTGAAAATTCAGTCCAAATAACTTGCCTTTGATGTCCAACTGTAATTCCTCTAACGCCATTTTCGAGAGGGTAGACGCAGTTCAGCTGGCCGGATTCACTTCAAAGTCTTCCAGTGCCCTCTAGTGGTGGCTGTACGCACAGAGATGCAACTAGAGCACATGTAGAAACAAACCAGTAAACGGCGACGCCACTCCGACTGGGTTGATTGGGGATATTCGGCGCGAGCTTCTACCCACGGCGAGTAGACAACACTCGAACGCAAATATCCCAGCCCTGAATTTGACACCTATGCTCTAAATTGTCATATGGTGTTCGTCTCTGTGTGCCCTGCGATTTGCTGGCTGCGGGTCGGAAAATGAATGGATAAATACGTTGGTGTCACGAATGACAAAAAGCACCAGGAATGTGACGAGTCAAAAACAAATAATTTCATGACATACTGTATCAGCCCAAATGTTAAAATTCAATGAAAATAAAACAGCAGTAATCAGTGACTCAGTCACGCAAAAGTCAAAATGGGACAATGGACGCACACTAAATACTCTATTCACTTCAAAAAATGTTTTATATTTAAATTAATCATTTCCCCCTCATTCAAAGTTAGCATTGTCTATAAAATAGCGAATCGCTGCAGTGTGACAAAAACAAAGCCTACTTGGAACCTGGGGTTGGATACACAATTCTCCTATGTACATACTGTACACAGATTAACATGAAGGTATCCAAAAATATCCACTTGTACACGCAAGACCATAAGGTATCAAGTTCATGTCCTTTAATTTGTAGTTATTATCGGTCATTTAGAATTCAAACATGAGACAGAATTTCTGGCCATCATCATTTAATAACTTAAGTTTGGCCAGTTAGAACGGATGCTAAGCTAATAATTAGGACGAGCAATAATTCTGCAAATAAAAATGACAATGGGATCAAACTATTGTTTCACTTCCTTTCTCTTTTCCAAAAAAATGCATTTTATCCCGCGTTATTTTGAAATTATGACGCATGTTTTGGATGTTCTGGTCACAAATATTAAGACATTAGAATGTTGAGAGGTTCATACCCTGTGAAAAACACATCCTGTCATACGTAACATGTTCTAGTTCATAATGCAGAAAAAAGAAAAAAAACGGGAAGAAATGTTGGCACACTGTGCTCAAGATATAAACATTCGATCATCAAAAGGCATTGTATTAAATGGATCCGGTTCAGAAAGATTTGCAGACTGTGTTGCCATGGTAACTCAGATATGTACAGTTGGATTCCAATGGGCTGAGCTCAGAACAGTTCATAAAAGCAACACCCATTACTACTGAAGCAACCCAAAACTCTTTGGTGGCGTATCATAGGTTACAATTCACCAGTAGGGAAGCCCCGCAGGGATTAGTCCTCTCTCCTTTGCTCTTCTCTATCTACACGAACGACTGCACCTCAACGCACCCAGCTGTCAAATTCATAAAGTTCGCAGACGACACCACGGTCATCGGTCTCATCAAAGACGGCGACGAGTCTGCGTACCGACAACAAGTGGAGCAGCTGGAGCTCTGGTGCAGCCGTCACAACCTGGAGCTGAACACGCTGAAGACAGTTGAGATGATCGTGGACTTCAGGAAACATCCATCACCACACCTACCCCTCACACTATCCAACTGCCTGGTGTCAACCGTTGAAACCTTCAAGTTCCTGGGAATCACAGTCTCCCAGGACATGAAGTGGGAGGTCAACACCAACTCTATCCCGAAAAAGGCCCAACAGAGAATGTACTTCCTGAGGCTGCTAAAGAAGCATGGCCTGCCACAGGAGGTGCTGCAACATTTCTACACGGCTGTCATCGAATCCATCCTGTGTTCTTCCATCACCGTTTGGTTCGGGGCCGCCACAAAAATGGACAAAATCCGACTTCAACGGACAGTTAGGACAGCGGAAAAAATCATTGGCACTGCCCTACCCACTCTCGAGGACTTGCACACTGCAAGAATCCAAACTAGGGCGCGGAAAATCCTACTGGACCCTCCGCACCCTGCCCACCACCTTTTCCAGCTACTCCCCTCAGGCAGGCGCTACTGATCCATGCGCACCAAATCCAACAGACATTTAAACAGCTTCTTCCCCCATTAACTCTTTGAACTCTTTCAACAGTAGCCAAAATGGAACTGTATAGTGCCACTTAGCAGGGTTTTTTTGACGACGATACTAGTGCAGCGTGTTCTACCGGAACCAAATTCCTTGTGTGTTCTACATACTTGGCAATAAAGATGATTCCGATTCTGATTTCAGTTCTGAAAAAGTCATCAGTGGGCCACATTTTTGTATGAGAAAATATGAGGCATCAAAAATCTGTTTTTGGAACTCCATGGCGGACCGAATTACATCCTCTTGTGGGCCCACGAGATGCAGGTCCCTATTGGTTATGAAAAATGTCATTTGCAATTCTTCCAATTTCTACTGCTGGGCAATAGAGGGCGCTGTACACCAAACATTTTCTCTTATTTTATTTAGTCATTTAAATATATATATATATATTTAAATATATACATATTTCCATCACCTTTGTGTGAGGTTGCCATGACAATACAATAATGAACAGAGGGAGTGCTTCAAAGGCTTACTTATACTCGATCATACTTTATCTGGTTGTCTAAAATTTAATTCTAAAAATACACATTTTAAAATTACAAAGCACAAATTAAACTTTCTCTAGTGCAAACATTACGAGCCCCTCAACACTTCAACAACCTCAGAATCACCTGACATTTCTGTCCTACGAGTACATTACAGTCACCATGGCAACAGGGCCCTCCTCACAAGCAAGGTCTGTATCTGCCCCGGCACCCACTGGTGCTGGCAGCCCAGCTCAGAAGCCGATCAAGTGTCGCATAGGCAGCTGCAATGTCACTTCAACTGAAGTTTAAGACAAAGGAAAAGAGAAAAAGAACGAAATTGATCCAACAGATGGACAGACACTTGGTAAAAATAAAAACAGTCAGAGATGTGAACTGTGTGAGATGTGGGGAGATTGAACCGGCAATCTTTTATCATACATGAGCATTGCTGTCCGAGGACAACCTTGCAAATCCACTTCATTCATTTGAACTTTATGTAAAAACGATGTTGTCCTGCATGCACCGTTAAGTAGGGAGCTATTCAATATACTGTAACTGTTTGGTATTCACGGAGTACTCCATTAACATCACCACGGCAACTGTCCTTCACAACAGACCACATCTTCTCATTTCACTTTGTACCAAAATTGCAAAATGAATTTCATTGTTTTAATGAAGCAATCAACATACTTTGACAGACTGAGTATTTTTTAGAGAAGTGAATCGGATAAGTCAAAATTAGAATGGAGAATGGAGAATAAACATTAAAGAGGGAATCAAAATTAAAAAAAACACTTTATCATCGTTGTTTAAACACAACTTGTAAATACAGAAAACATTAGCACAAATCATGACTGTTATTAATGTATTGTTCTTTGTCCCTCAATACAAAAAAAAAATCACTGTAAAATCTAAATACATTGATGACATAATGTGCTTTGTGGAAACTTGATACATTTTGTTACAAGCTGAAAGAAAAACAAATGGCCGCCATGTTTGTAAAGGTTCTTTACGAATCTACACTAACATTTGAAAACAAACAACATACAGTACATTACGGTGCATTTGCTTTTGGTGCTTCAGTTATTGGTAGTCTGTTAATTCAACGTGTTGCGATGTCATCGGACAGCAATAAAACTGCATGGACCATAATTGTCTGAGAAAGGAGTTCATTATTTGAAATGACACTGAATCTGATGTGTCATCAATTCACCAAAAACAGTTTGACCCATGTTGAGTGACAGTACAGTGACAAACATGCACACTTTGAACACGATCCACTTATACAACCTGTGCTCCTTTTCACTTAACACCTATGCAGCTGCGGATGTGGTTGAGTTCCCCCTTTGAGATACAATAAATCAATTGGACAAACATTTTACCTAGTGTGGTGCGGTGCGCTTCAGGTCAGAACTACCGTAGAGAAACTAATAGGAGTTGGGGTGATAATAAAAGCTCAGCTATTTATTCCCTTACCTTCTAGAGAGAAACTGCCGCAACAGTAAATAAGACAAATTTTGCCTGATGTGCTCAGCAACATAAAATCACAATGCAAACTGAAATTGTATAAAACGGAGGCGCTCCAGAGGGAGTAGCCGAAGAGCAGCAAGAGTAAAGAAAATACATCAGTTGTCTAAGAGTTCATTGTCCTTGCAGTTTTTTCCCCCATTTTGACAAAGAGAGGAAAACAAAAATAATAAGCTTCTAAGAGCTTCGTGCTGTGTTGTTGCTTTAAAGACAAAAAGAATGATGCTAAAGTGCAGCAGCCAGTGCCACAGCCTGAGGAGAGAGCAGTACTCCCCGACTCCATGTTCTCCAAGAATTCCTCAGAAGCTTCGCTGTGTATTGGGGGGGGGGGGGATTTCCTCCTCAACTTTTGTGGGCAGAGGACAAGGGGGCGGTGGGCTGTAGGGCCGAAGATTAGTAGAAACTATTCATTTTAATCCACCTCATCGCTGCTGATCCTGTCAACCGATGCGATTCAACATAAGGTTTAAAAAGAAAGAAAAAGTTTTCCGCCAATTGTGGCTCGATTCGGAAAACGTTTTTGTTTAAAAAAAAAAAAAAAAAAAAAAAAACGCTCATAGGCGCCTCCACCGATAAACAGTAATTAAAACATTAAAAAGAAAATAATGACAAAATAAAAACATAAGAGTTCATTCCCACCAGCACTGAAGAAAACAAACGACTTGGGAGTACTCATGTTATTCGGCCTCCTGAACCATCAATGAGAAAAACACTGAGATATGTTGTAGTTGGATGGAAAGCCTTCATCGCTTTTATCCCCCACAGCATCATCATCAGCATCACCGGCACTGGTCCTCCCACAAAATAGGGTCAGTTTCCTGTTTGCGGTCTGCAAAGCTCTCAGCCGGTC
Source organism: Hippocampus bargibanti (assembly GCF_051943395.1). Taxonomy (NCBI): domain Eukaryota; kingdom Metazoa; phylum Chordata; class Actinopteri; order Syngnathiformes; family Syngnathidae; genus Hippocampus; species Hippocampus bargibanti. Next base: position 24,703,133 of record NC_142736.1, on the reverse strand, counting down.
TGTATGTTGCAGGAGGGAGTGGTGGTATAGAAGCAATCTCAGACCCCCAAGGGAGGAGCAAGATGGACCCGTTCATCCATCATGTTTGTCTTTCCCCTCCAGTCGACATCTTCTACTAGTTCGTAAAGTCAGTTGGTGTGTCATTCTCTTAGCAGAGGATGATGATGTCTAGTGGCAGTGTTTGTCCCCCCCGCTCCTCACTAGGATTGTAAATTCAGAGTGAACTTCCACTGCTGGCTCAGGTTGGGGCTGCACACCTCCACAGTGAGCCCACCCATGCGGGCGCTGCGACTGTCAAGACATAAGTTACTGCCCATGTGACGAAGCTTCGAATTGGACTCGATCTGCTCCCACTTCTGCTCATAAAAAAGGCAAAGATGGAAAATAATTAGCAGTTTGTAAGGTTGACATTTCACAATGTGTCATGGAGGGAGCAGGGGGTTCCATAACTGAGGGCCGGCATTTGGAATGGCTCTACTCATTGTTCAAGATCTGGACCCTGAGACATCGACTGCCCCAAAAAATTCATACTTTGGTTCCGTTTAATCTTGGTAATTGATGCTTTTTTGGAACACGCCATCTTATGCTATACTAATTTGCCGAAATCCATCATGAGAATGATGCAAAAGACTTTATTTCCTCAAATTAAATTACAAAATCAACTCTATAAAACAGGTATTTGGGTTTATTTCAGGATGAGCCAAAATTAACTTTAACTCATTCACTGTGCAAATGTTTCCACTCCAGTGCCAGGGTTTTTGTCATGGTCACTTGAATTCCAGGACCCACAGAATATTGAGTTTTTTGGACTACATAAACATTCAGTACAGCGTTAGAAACCATAGACTCTTATCTTAAATGAGTTAATTCCTAAATTATATTGGTCTGGAGTTATATGAGCTGAAATGAGGGTGGATGTCAAAAATACAATGCAATACTTTGCTGCTGTGAAATGTAAATTTCTCCACTGCGAGACTAATAAAGGCAAATCCAATCCAATCCAATCCAATACGTACATATTGGTTTATATGGCGTTTAACAAGAGCTGAAGCTGGAACAAAGCGCTAACATGGAAAAAACCTCCCTTTATCGGCAGCCAAACAAGAAAAAAAATAATAATTCGGGAATGGCGCTCGACGTCATATTTTCAATTCCGCAAAGCACTAACATGGAAAAAAAGGGAAATGCTGCCCCCTCGTGGAAAAGAAAAAACATTGCCAGGGGCCATGGCCAGTGCTTTATCGGCACCCACGCATGAAAAAACAAAACCCGCACAAATTCAGGAATGGTGCTCTACGTCGCATTTTCAATTCCGAATGAATTCGTGAATTGCAGTGAATGAGTTAATGTAACCTTGAGTCACCTATTAATATTGATTGATCAGGCGTTTTGTATAACTTACTGTTCTCTAACAACAAGATGAACACCAACATTTACAACAGGTGTTTGATTCATGCATGGACCAATACATTTCCGCACTACTATTCCTTTCTGTGACTCTTCCAGTCTCCCCATTGCCTGCCGATGACATGTCACACTCTAAGTTCAGTTGCCAGTTCATTGAAGCCTTGCAATGGCAAAGTACTGTTGTAATAATTCTTAAGCAGCAATTAATGAGACTTTGTGCCTATTGGTCGTGGTTTTTGCTCCTTTTTGTCATGTTTCATATAAATTGAGTGTCAGTATACCTGTCTGCTGTCATTGTCTCGACAGCCCTGCAGTTTGATGAGGGAGCTGGCAGTTCTGTCCACCACTGTCAGACACAAATCCATGTGCTTGACTGACTTGTCCTTAGTCAGGGCCCATTCCTTGGCAAAAAAAAGAAAAAAAAGTACAATCATACAATGGTGAAATAATCTATGGTAAAGAACAGGGTAATATAATTTTTCAACAGTACATATAAGAAAATGACATGTTCTTATCATATTCTAAGTCGGCAGTGTCATTGCCAACTTTCATTGTGAATCCAAGGCATTCAAAACAAAGAATAATACTGTAGGACTAAAGTTGGGTGAATATTACATTCTATTATCGGACTTTCTATGCTCACGGGCAACCTTCACGATCCATTAACATCCAGTTAAAAGAAAATCCACCTCAAGAACATACACCTCTGCCAGAGAATTACGATATTAATTTAACAATATGTTCAAAAAGTAGAAAGGGGAAAAAAGTGTCTGAATCGTCCCCATCTCATCAAGCCGCAGGCTACCAAATGAAGTGTAAAAGGCAATAAGCTATGAATAAAAGAAGCAATAAATAGGTTAGGAGTGTGCAAAATAGTGCATATTTAAAATTTAAATGGGTAATGAATTGGCAGAGAGGATGTGTGACGGCTATTTAATTGGAGCAGTAGACTCCTAATACGATAGCTGTAGTTTGCACAAGTGTAGCTTTTCCTTGCATTACACTGAGAGCGGGTTTGTATAACCATGCAGTTCTATTTGGATGCCATTTCCAATCAAAATCATGAACATTATATAGAAGTCATGATTTAATGCATTCCAGGCAGTGGTAATCAAAATCGTGTTTTATCATCTGTATGGTAGATTTTGTACACGATACAGTGGTGCATTGAGATAAGCAAAATTCGCCCGTAACCACACGTCTGCATCAAATCATCTTTCCTCATTGAAACGCGCAAAAATGCAATCACAGTACCCCATTTTAGCCCATCTTCCTCAAAAAAAGAAAAATGTTTGCCAAGCGTTTATCAATTACAAAAATAGCAACAATAATGTTCTATTTGTTTGATGAAAAAAATAATGGTAATGGTATATCTACGCAAATAGTTTTTAAAAAATGTGCATTTTTTTTTTTTCGATCCAATTGACATTGTGTCGCTCTACTTGTTGTGTCCACGCCTTGGTCATTAAGAGGCAGTCTAATATGGTCAACTCATATAAATCATGGGTTAATTCAGATTCACACAAAACATGATTATAATTTCCAAAGCACCAGTGCAACCATTTGACCTCCATGGTAACGGTACCTGGTTTCCACCAGCATTGTGGCACTCGTAAACGCCTACCACGCCGTCAGCAAAATGTCCAAGTGTGTCGAGGCAGTTTCCTCCCTGCTGCAAGGCTCCGAAGGCTATGTCCTGGTGGTCTGGGACACTAAACACACACGCAGAAAAAAAATAATTGTCTTTCAATACTTGTGCAAAAATCAATGATCAGAATCAGCTTTATTGCCAAGTATGAAGAACACACAAGGAATTTGTCTGCAGTACAACACGATAAACTAATAAAGTGGGCAAACATTGTACAGTTATTAAATGCAGACCGTTTTGGATGCGGTAGGACACATTCATGCATAGAAAATGAAATATAGTCATCATCTTACCGAAGCTCAGGGTAGACATTCTCCAGGTACCATTTAAAGGGCTTACAGGCTAAACGCTTCTTCATATCCAAACGACTCTGGATGCTGAGGGAGATAACCAGGGACAGAGAGGATGAGAGGCTTGTCACTCACGGTGAAAACTGATTCAATTATAGAAATGAGGAGAAGGACCACAGAGGCCCACGGCTTGACTGCAGCAGAGGAAACAAGCAAAAATGGGGAGAATATGACAACAATGTTCCGAAAACGTCAACAAATACTTTATCTATCTTGAATCTCTCAGGGGAGCTTTTGCAGTGTAAATAAGCGGAAATCATGGCCAACGAATGCAATTAAACAAACTTCCCAAAATTGATTACGATTAGCAAGGAGCACGGGGAGACTGAAAACAAAAGATTGTTAACTCATTCACTGCCATTCACAAATTTATTCAAGAATTAAAAATATGACGTGGAGCGCCATTCCCGAATTAGTTTGGGTTTTGTTTTTTTTTGTCTTGGCTGGTTGCTGATAAAGCACTTGCCAGACCTCTTGCAATGTTTTTCCCTTCCACGAGGGGGCATAATTTCCCGTTTTCCATGTTACCACTTTGTTCCAGCATCAGGTGTTGTCAAATCGCTATATAAACCAATATACGTATATGTATTGCATTGTATTTTTGACAGCCACCTTCATTTCAAGCTCATATAACTCCAGACCCATACAATTTAGGAAATAACTCTTTTTCTGATTAAAGAAGAGAGTCTAAGGTTTCTTACGCTGCATTGAATATTTATGCAGTCCCAAAACTCAATATTCTGTGGGTCCTGGAATTTGAGAGACAATGACAAAAACCCTGGCACTGGAGTGGACACATTTTTGCACGTCTGGCAGTGAATGAGTTAAGTTAAGGTAAATGGTTACAAACTAGGACCTTAATCAGATTAAATTGACATACAGCATTTTTATTTTTTTTCATTAAAATGTAATATAATCCATGGATAAAACTAATCAAATTGTGTTTTTAGAACAAATATTTGACATTACTTGGACCAATAAAATTTCAACTCACACATAAGATTATTTAGAAAAGCACATTATTTAGAAAAGTACAGAATCAAATATCAATGTGCATCTTCGTCACACTGTCTCAGATCTGAGTTTGGTGGTAAATCTCAATTCATGTAAACCACAATCTGTGGTTGAAGGGGGCACAATTAGTTTTTTTTTTTCATGCGACACCCTTGTGATGGCTTTGTACGGTCACACATTTCACCAGTGCTTGCATCAGCAAGCATCAACAAGCAAGATGACGAAGATGGCAATGCTGTGAAATTGCAGTATGATTGCATCTAAAATTGTTCACATACTCATCTCTCCTTCTCATTACACTTTGAAATAAAATCAGCATACAAAAATAGTCAACAAATGGTTCAACACGGTCTCCATGATCAAAGGAAATAGGAAAAACTAGAAAAATCTCTCCAGTCCGACCCATCGTTGTATATATTTTTCTCTGATGACATTATTACACTAGCAGGTTATTTATATACAGAAAGGATAGGATTGGATTAGCCTTTATTAGTCTCGCAGTGGAGAAATTTATATTTCGCAGCAGCAAAGATATGAAAGGAAGTAGAAACAAAAACAAATGAAATATGCCCTTTAACACAAGTATCATCATAGCTGTATATCCGAAAATTAAAAAAAAAGATGAGTCTTACTTCCCATACGGCACATTTCTTGCAGAGGGAACAGCGGCGTAGTAAAAGTTTTTGAACTCGTCCATCCATACTTCAGCGGCTCTCCTGGTGTTCCTGAAATGACAAGAAAGAACAGAAAAGAGACAAGATGAAAAAGTGTGCCGGTGATTACATGAGTTTTTGTATATTTTAACAGCCATCCAAGGACAGCATCCACCTGTTTGGACAGTCAAGTGGTGTCGTGTGTTTATTTCTCTCGTTACTGCTCTCAGTAGAGGTTGCCAAGCAAAGCAAAGTGTTGACACAGAGCCCGGAGCAATCTTGCTATATTTGCATTCTTCTCTCATAATGTCACAGACAGACTCCTGTTAAACGCTGAGTCAGATGGATACACTGTAATGGTGGCAGATCTGTACTGATGATGACATATAAGGCAATTTGTCTTTCAAGACCATGGTCCTAAATTCCAAATCCAGTTGAAATTTTTCGAGGATAAATTTGTTTTCAGAGGATGCAATAAATTGACTGATTCACTTGCCAGACGTGCAAAAATGTGTCCACCCGGTGCTAAGGTTTTTGTCATTGTCACTTGAATTCCAGGACCCACAGAATATTGTGTTTTACGACTACATAAACATTCAATACAACATTAGAAACCTTAGACTCTCTTCTTTCATCAGAAATAAATAGTTAATTCCTAAATTATATGGGTCTGGAATTACATGAGCTTGAAATGAGGGCGGCTGTTCAAAATACAACACAATACATACATATTGTTTTATATAGTCGTTGTACTAAGTTCATCCTGTCTACTTGATATTTAATTTAAAACAGATTCTTTACTTACACACAGTGTAGGTGTTCAAATACCTGACATGTTTCGGCGTCTACTTCCGCCACACTCTGACGAAGGCGGAAGTAGACGCCGAAACATGTCAGGTATTTGAACACCTACACTGTCTGTAAGTAAAGAATCTGCTTTAAATTAAATGTTTTATATAGTGTTTTAACAACAGCTGAAGCAGGAACAAAGCGCTAGCATGGAAAAAGGGAAATGCTGCCCCTTTGTGGACAAAAAAAAACAATGCCAGAGGCCATGGCCAGCGGTTTATCGGAACCCAAGCATGAAAAAAACAAAACCTGAACGAATTTGGGAATGGCGCTCTACGTCATATTTTCAATTCCCGAATAAATTCACACACTGGCAGTGAATGAGTTAAGATGCATTATTGGATAAATGCTAGTGTTGTGATTAATTCTGATTCGAGACTTGGATATTATTGATCTAGATTAAAATTAACATCTGGATAAATTAAAATGTTCATTGGTACTTTTTCACCTGTCACACATACAGAAAGCTAATACTGATCCTAAGCCACTGACTGACATTTTCCAAAGATGTCTATAGTAAAATACAAGTTACTTAAAATTCTGTACGAGCGGAAGGGTGACACCAGATGACGTTTAATATTTAAAGAGGGAGAGTTAATATGAGGATAACTTCATGCATGAAGAGTTCCTTTCTAAAGACGATGTCTAGACTTGTTCTTTGTAACCCAATTGTTCTAGCAGAAGAGAAAACATAAATGTGTCTTTCTTCCTTATGATCGTCCACTTTGCAACATGTCCGCACAGCTTCACTAAGTAGGAGAGACCGAAAGAGCAAACAGAATGTCATCAGTTGGAGCCATCTCTTGGCTCCCGAGGGTCGCCGCCAGCAGACAAGAGAGCGTCTGGCCTTTTCATCAGTGATAAGCAGTCGGCGTGCATTTGGGGGCGATTACGATGCACCGAACGCTTTGCCATTTTTCATAGACATCCCCAATGGTTGCATTTTGAGGTGGGCGTGGGTGCTGCAGGATTTATTGACTAATGTTCACCAGCAGCTGGAAACATCAAGGATGGCACCAATGATAATAATTTGGATGAAAAAATGTGGCAATTTTTAAGATACAATACTCTAATCAAAGTGACCAAAATCTATCTCTAAATGTGCCACCAAAATCATAAAACATATTTCAAACCACCTTATGTATGACCTCATCCATGACAACAACATTATATGTAAACTCGAATCAATGAGCCTCAAAAGATTCATTATTTGCTTTAAGTATGTTAAGTATGAAGCAAATTTCCCTTATGGCCAATCAGAAATATGGTGAAAGACTGTGAGAAAAGACCAAAATTCCACAGCCTACTGGATTTTGAGACAAACGGGACTCCCGTGGCCATTGGGATCATAGCCTCATCCGATTGATGTACATTATTAGTTCATGACATGTTATTAATTTTAAATGTTGAGAGGTATTGTTTTGACCTTATTTTTCACAATTTGGTTACTTAAAAAGTATTCAACACAGTGATGCTACGGTGGATGCAAAATTCACCGCCGTCTTCCAATGGGATGGGAAAATGATAATGACTATCGGATGTCGGTGTACGAATATTTGACTGTTGAATAATAAGAGGGTAATTGAATGTTGGTCTCCAGCAGCTCAACATTAACGGCTAATAATGCCATAGAGTTGGCTGTCTACAAAGTATTCAGGAAAGTCATTTAAGGGACATGCTTGCAATTGGTAGTTTGACATCCCCCGCACCTTGCAAAGACAGTGCCACTACCGCCGGGGAAGGTATAGGGGTGTTGTTTCCGGAAAACATGTCCAACCCGGCTGCACGGGATGATTTCCAGACTTCCGCCGCACTGCCACACACGAAATGAGATCTCTGAAACACAACACAGACGGGCCAATAAACAAACAGGAGATTATTCCACAAGCTATCAGCGCTTCATAAATGTCTTCGGCATTGCGGCGGTGTCAGGCTCCCTCGCCGACATTCTAGTCGTCTGAATTTGTGATGAAATGAATGTATGAATTGGCAATCTCACTTGATTAAAAATCCCATCAAAGGAGAATGCTTCGGTCTGACAGTTGCACGCTCGAAACAAATTCCCAACTTAATTTAAACAAAATTAAGAGGGCAAAAGACTTGATGGCAATATGTTTAGGGACGAACGACAACAGAGAATAGGAACCGGGCCGCGCACGAAACAGGATAAAGACTTCCCAGAAGAATGGAAGCTTTCACAACTCCAAAAATGCTCCCATTCCCCTTTGATATTTTCAGTCCCATTGGTGTTCGTGACTGTGCGTCCCAATGCTTTTGACAACATTGTGAGCAACGCATTTATACAAGAACTCTGTCCGACGAAACAAACAAAAGGTTTTAACAAGCTTCATTAGACTATTGACTTGATGCTGCACTTACACTGCATATTACTGACATTTGCATTAGCTGCACTCACCCAGATTTTCTCCTCCCCAAACATCCATCATCATGTCATATTTCCCCAAAAGCTCAAAGTATTCCTTATCCATGACAAACAGACCTCCTGCTATCATGGGAGTCCTGCAAATGGGGAGAGGGGTGTCAGAGAAAAAAAAGATTTTAGTAATGGGTAACCAGAATGGTGTGAGAGGTTTTGTGTTGTCTTACTTTATGGGGGCGGTTGGATTGCCTTGTCTTGCTCGTCTCTGGTCCAGAGTCATGTAATCCCATTTAAACACTAAATTCCAGTCGAAACCTACATACATGCACACACACATACACGGATGTTATTTTTTTCATCATACTGTTGCTGCATTAAGGTCATGTACTATACCTCCTTTGAGATCAGCCGACGCTCCCACGTACTGGAAGTTGTCCATGTTGATGACATCAATTATGGGAGAAACCACCCTGGTCTTATCCTGGAAAAAGGGCGAGAGGAAATATAATAATTGTATCATTCGGTCCAGATGGTTGGTGAAATGCAAATGTCAAAGACAACAATGGATGTCAATAATAATTAAGACACTATGGTTTTTCTTGCGGGAGCTCCCGATAAAGCGCCGGTCAGACCTCTGGAAGTTTTCCCCTTCCACGAGGGGGCAGCATTTGCTTTTTGTCCATGTTAGCGCTTTGTTGCAGCTTTAGCTGTTGTTAAAGCACTATATAAATCAATATGTATGCATTGTATTTTCTACAGTGGGCCCTATTTCAAGCGCAGATAACTCCAGACCCATATAAACTCTGATGAAAGAAGAGAGTCTAAGGTTGTATTGAATGTTTATGTACTCCTAAAACTCAATATTCTGCGGCTCCTGCAATTTGAGTGAAATGACAAAAACCCTGGCACTGGAGTGGACACATTTTCGCACATTGTCTGGCAGTGAATGAGTTAATAAGGTAAAAATTATGAATTCAAAATACATCTTCCTGGTCAATGCACACCCCAGATTAACACAAATTCCAGCGAAAAGCACAGGTGGGCTGCGAACACAATAGGAAACATTTTTCCAAGTGAGCGGTACTCATTCTGTGAATTTTGTCAGTTGTGTGGAATTGAGTTGATTCATTGTGCCTTGAATCGAATAAAAAAACAGTGCTTCATAAAGTGGAAGCAAAGTTTATTCAGTTTCAACTCATTTTTAACTCGAAAGCAACATCAGAAAAATGCGCCACACACAATATTTCATTTTTAAAACATTTGCAATCTGTAATGGACATGATTTTCTCTATATTTAATGTAAATTTCTCCACTGTGAGACTAATAAAGGCAAATCCAATCCAATCCAATCCGATATTTTGTTATTTAAAATTTATATAAAAGAAATCAAATAAAGCAATCGGTCAACTGTTTTATGAAATCAAGACTCAATGAAAGGAAGCCAATTAAGCCACTAAGTAATGGAGAGAAACAAAAAAATGCTTTCCAACTTTTCAACAAGGTCTGTCTAATGCAGATAAATATTTCACATCATTATTAAAACATGAGAACGTACTCCCGATGAAAATTTGGCTCGACAAATGAACATTTTGTAGTCTATACTTAATGATCTTACTTCAAACAGCCAATTAATTTGTAATAAAGCTCAGTTCATTCATATTTTAGTCAGGCTAACCTTCCGTTTTTAAGATAATTTGGTACCATTCCCAAGCCCCGAGTTAACCACTACAATCAAATCCATAAATAAAACCCTTAAATTTTGACTGAATCTGTACTTAGGAGAGTACAGAAAATGAGACACGTGCGAGCTCGGCATGAAGCTGAGCGCCAGCCAGCCAGCCAGCTCCGTGGGTGCATGCAGAACCTCTGACCTCTCTTGAGGGAAGGACAGAAAAACAACCTTTTCAGATAGAAATAGACACACTACGTGATGAAGCAATTGGCAGTGCTGTGATGCAGCGTGTTTTTTCAAAATACTGAAAGGCAGCAAGGAAACAAAATCAATTCCACTCTAAAAGCATTGCAGTGTGTTTGTGACATTTTGAGGGTGTTTGGTGGGGGGGTAGTTTTCGTAAAAGTGGAAATAACTACTTGAAAATTGGCCAAATGACGACTTTGTAGCCATTCAACAAACAAGTAAAAGGGTATCATCACACAAACACCGCTTGGAAATGTCAAAAGTCTCAGAATAAGAGTAGAAGAGAAAAACAATGATGGCGTGCAAACTCCTTTCATGCTTTTAAAATACAGTAATTAGAACCTTTCCAGATGCAGTCAAATTGGAGGGTTGTATTAAACGAGAACCACAATAAACTTTGTTTCATGAATACCTCCCAAACAGTGTTAATCAAAAACAATTAGCCTTTTTTTTTTTCAAATGAATTGCATTGGTACAGCTTGGTGAATCTTATTTGGGATATGTTCGATACATCTTATTTTGGATCTGTTAATATAACATTTAGTATTGTGGTTGTGGTTTGGATTGGGAACAGTTACAACTTTACTGCATCATACTGAGAGTAGTTTCCAGTGTTGCCAGAAGGAGATGAATGAAATATTAATGTTCAAATTTTAAGAAGAGAAATAATGTATGGGTGCAGATTACCACTCACCATTATCCCACCGCTCATCCTTTGTTGTTAATAATACTGAATATGTTCCAGATTTCAAAGATGTGCAGCAGAGCAATCTTTACAAGAGTCACCTTGAACAAAATACTTCACAGGCTTTTGGGTAACAATGAATTCATGAGGGGAAAGACAATTGGCATAACTACGTCCAAAATTAGATCTTAAAGCTCGGCAGCAAAAACCAATTTGTATCATGATTGAACATTGTTTTTATTCCAGTTTCCCCAATGGGATGCATGATGTGAAATGAATCACTTTTCGATTGTCAATCAAAAAGAAATATTATTTCGTTTAAAAATGTTTTTTTAATTGATTCACTGCTTTGGGTGTAATTTAATTTCTCTCATAGGATGAATAAGACATCCATCCACCCATTGTAGAATTTCAGCATGAATTTGTTGTTGAACACAGAACTACAAGCATAAGCAAATTCTTCATTAATGTGTCAGTGTGCACGTGTGTACCTCAGCTACTCTCTCCAGGAGCGGCTCAAGCCAGTGGTCATTACATTCACAGTGAGAGTCCAGGAAGGTGAGGACTGGCGCCGTGGCAGCATCTGCACCACGAACCCTCGAGCGCATCAATCCTGGGGGGAAAAAAAAAGTTGGTTACAAAGAACCACACGCGCAATACTTTTCTCCTGAACAGAATGTCTCCATCTCGAGCCTTAGGCTCGCGCTCGATATCAAAGCAACAGCACCAAGAGGGTTGTCCCGAGATTAAAAAATGAAAACATCTTCTGTTCATCTAATTACCTTCTCTGCGGTCGTTTCTCAGCACGCGGACTTTCTCAATCTTGCCCAGCAGCGCTCCATCCTCCGCTGCAACAAATTCATAAATACGTTATTTCGCACAGCGGTATCACACTATTTGTGTTACCATATTTTTTTTAGCATGGGTTTTTGCCAAAACGTCCTTGGGCGGGTATAAGGAAAATAAATCCATCCATCAATTATCCTCACATGGGTCGCCTGGAATGCGAGAGCCTACCCCAGCCGTCTGTGTGCAGTTAGCAGAGGACACCCTGAAACGGTTGCTAGCCAATCGCGAGGCACATAGAGAAGAACAACCAACCGTGCTCACACTAACAGTTTCCATTCATACTTTTGGATTGTGTCCGTGGAGTGTCCGGCGAAAACACACATGCAAACTCCGCACAGGGAGGCCGTAGCTGGAATGGAACCTGGTACCTCTGCACTGTGAGGTTGACGGGCTAACCACTGGAACATTGGGCCACCGGAAAATAAATCGATAGTGGATAATAAGGTGCTCCCTCAAGTTGCAGTCAAGTAGTGCATTGAACTGGAACGCCTCAATATAAAGTATGATGTGTCCACATTAGTTCACTGGAGCACACCATGAACTCATTCACTGCCAGATATGTGCAAAATGTGTCCACTCCAGTGCCGGGGGTTTTGTCATTGTCACTTGAATTCCAGGACCCACATAATATTGAGTTTTAGGACGACATAAACATTCAGTACAGCGTGAGAAACCTTAGACTCTCTTCTTTTACAAGAAAAAAAGAGTTAATTACTAAATTATATGGGTCTGGAGTTATGAGCTTGAAATGAGGGTGGCTGTCCAAAATACAATGCAATACATACAAATTGGTTTATATAGCGCTTAATAACAGCTGAAGCTGGAATAAAGCGCTAAGATGGAATACCGAACTAATTTGGGAATGCCGTTTTACGTCATATTTTCAATTCCTGAATAAATTCGTGAATGGCTGTGAATGAGTTAAACAGGACACATCATAGGAATTTGTCTTTTTAAAACAAAATAAATAAAAATCAAAAAAGTCAAAAAGGAATTGAAATGTGTCTGTGACCAAACCGTTGTAATTTACACATCGCCCTCCATATCAAGTTTCACCCTCTACTGCTTAGCAGTCATGCTAGAAAAAGCGCGAACACTTTCAAGCGATGGCCAAAGTCTAATTATGAGTCGAAGCCAAAAAGTAGTCTCTTAGTGCATATTAGTGTTAGTCACCAACATTAGCTCCTGATAGGCTGCACACAGTCGACGTGCATGTTGATCTCGGTTAAATTCAACAAAAAGTTCCCCTTAGCAGCTTCATGGTGAAATGTGGCCTCCATAAGTAAAAATGTGAAAAAAAGGATTAGACAATTTCACACTTTTTGCAGTTGCTTTTTTTTAGACTCAACTCAACAAGTAGACACCCCCTGAGCTATGCAGCTTGTTCTCAATGAATAATGTTATGCCATTGTGTGCATTCTGCTTACGATTATCACTGTAGTCATCGACCAAGATGATCTCCTTCACCAAGTGAACGGGACTTTTCTTCAAGACACTGAAGCGCGATGAAGAAAGAGAAAAGGAGAAGAACTAAATAAAACACCAAGATCCTAATATTTACATTTGCTTCTGCATAACACGAATAAAAAGCATTCACGCACCTGACAACGGTGCGCAGCAGAGCGGAGCGTGCTTCATTGTGGAAGGTGATGACCACACTCGAAGCTGGCAGGTCTGACTTCCACTGCTTATGTCTGCAACTACACACACGCACAACAGACGCAAACATTTGAATACAGATGTTGTCAAGCGGGAATGCACCGGTGAACACAATGAAAAGGCTTCAACAGGATATAACTTAATACCCAAAAATGTGGATTAAGACAAAGTACATGCATATCCACGATGCTCTGCAACAGGGATTTTCAATTAGGATTCTGTGAAAAATTATCCACCAGCTTTTTTTGGGTATATTCTTTTGGGTATATCTATAAAAGGCAAAAGAATGAAATGCTCTTCCACTCAATGATTTTAAACAGCTGTTTTGAGATTCGCGCTGAATATTCAGGAAGTCTTGTTTTTGAGTTGGTGATGACTCCTGACGTCACGTCATGGAAGGAACGCCCCTGACCGAGAAAGGACACACAATGCATTTTGCGGTACTTTGTTTGGTCTGAAAATTTTGTGTTGATGGAGAGATTAGAAGGAAAACACATAAGTAATGAGATGGTGAATCGTTGTGTGTTGCACCGAGACAAGTATTTGATATTCGCTGACACAAATTCCCAGGAGACAAATCAGCCCATTTCCAACAGAGCTTTGTCGCCATCTTATGCATTTTTTGGGTGCCACATTTCTGTCCTGATGCCTCAAAATGACACGGAATAAATTATTTAATCGATTGCAAACATGTATGCTTTCCTCTTCAGAACTACGTACTTGAATCATATTCATAACTGGATGAGTAACAAGAAAGCATCTTCTCCGAATCTGAAGCCATTGTTTTGATTCTCGAGCAAGGCAAGACGTCTTGGCGTGACACCACGATCAAGGGGGCGGGACCTCCTGAAACTGGCCACTTCCGGGTTCAATTTGAAGTAGTTTTTAGACACTTTAAGTCATTTGTATTGGTGTTTTACATTTGACTAAAAATATCATCATGCGTGTTTTGGGTATTTTAAATGCTATAAAATGTTTTTCTGATGTCAGGAAACAAAAAAGTGGTGTCGGTTGTCCTTTAAGGTAAACCTGCATATATACTTCAAATGTCAACGACATGTCGAAATAAATGTGAATTGCTTTGCCTGGTGGTGTGCAGTGGATTGGCTGAGATTGGCATTGGGTTTTACTCGAGATGCACCTGAATTACAATCGAGGACATAAGACACCAGGGAAGAGAGCAAAATGGAAGCAGTAGAGGACCATGGCCTCATTAGCAACCGCCTCTCATCCTGTCTGACCCCGGCCACTACAAACAACCAATTTTAAAAATCTGCCATACACACCATACTGCGTTTGATGTGCGTGTGCTGTATCTTGAGCCAAAGTGTAGAAAATGGAATTGAGTGTGTATGTGTGTGGTCCTATCTTTGTCACAGTATCACTGGCTTCAAACAAGTCAATATGTCACATATGTGAATGAATCATCAATCCAAAATTAACATCCCCTCAATCATCACATTGGCACAAAAGATTTTTTATGTGTGAGCCTTTTATAAGAAATCTTTAACTTCTTTGGATTCTGTGTTGAAAATTGCAAAGGAGTCCCTAGGCTGAGGAGACCCGAACATCCGCTTTTTCAATCTTTCACCATCGGGAGCGCCTGCATGCTGGGAAAACTGACAAATCAATATGAGATGCATCCCCAATTTTTTAGTAGGCTAATGGCTTTAGGTAGCCACGTCAGGTCAGTGCGTCATGACCACTGTCACTCCCCAAAACACTTAACGGTGTGTGTTTGTGTGGTCGGACTGGAAGTGCAAAAATAAAACCTCTGTGATGAATAGACAGATGTTAGTGTTGGCAGCAAACATAGGGAGCTCATAGCGTTTGCCTAATGAGCTATTAAAGCAACATTAGCATGACCAGGAAAATGTTATCAAATGAAGAACAATGGGTTGGTGAAGCAGAGAAGCAATAAAACAGATGCTAATCCTTCTGCTGGAATGGAACGACTTCAAGGAGAGCGATCAAAGCAAAATGTGTTTTGCCTCCAGTGTGACAACAACAGGACTGTGAAAAACTTGATGTATTTAAAGTTAAGGAGCAAAACTAACATCTGTCTGTAGAGCAAATAAATTGAAGCAAGGCCAGCTAACAAAAAGGATGGGTTGGTTTATTTTGAGGCTACATGGACACTTGGAAGAACTCAGCCAAGACAGAATAATGACATGCAGTTGTTAATTCTTTACTAACAGATTTACACTCAATATAACACTGTAAATACACACAGTGGCATATTTGGCTACCCATTCTTCTTTTTGCTGAAAGTGTTAGCATGGCTGCCTTTCTGTCTGAACTTTGTATGTTACCCTCTGTTGGGGCAATTCGCTATACAAACATCTTTAAACATCGCTTTCTAATCTTAAACCCATTACCCTCCTCGCACAATGGAAGAGACCCTTCCCATCCCCTAATGTGTGAATAGTTATTTGTCTACAGTGGATTTTAAAAGTATACATACTCCTGTTCAAAAGTTTCTGTGATATATATAAAAATGTTTTTAATCATTAAAACTGAATATTTGATTAGGGGTGTATAGACATAAAGTATTTGAATCATTGTATATATGCCCCGTGATTGGCGGCCAACCAAACCGGGGTTTAACCTGTCTCTAGCCCAACACCATTTTGGAGATGGTCCAGCTAACAGAGACCCTAATAAAAATGGGGAGAAGAAAATGATTGATGGATGAGTTGAAAAAAAAGCTCCAATCAAAAGAAGAATGTACGAGTTACTCTACCGCTGTTGCTTAAAGGACAACCAACATCACTTTTTTGTTTCCTAACTGACCTCAGAAAAACGTTTTATAGCATCTAAAATACCCAAAACATGCAGTATGATATTTTAGTCAAATGCAAAACACCAATAAAAATGACTTAATGTGGCCAAAATCTGCAAAAAAAATGAACCCGGAAGTGGCCAGTTTCAGAAGGCCCCGCCCCCTTGTTCGTGGCGTCAGCCCAAGACATCTTGCCTTGCTGGAGAATCAAAACAATGGCTTCAGTTTCGG